>NC_056736.1:140609700-140655673 GCF_019279795.1 Protopterus annectens | reverse complement strand
GGAAACCTAGGCTACCAGCATTGTGGGCAGATCTTGCCTGTTGGACCTGTTCATATTCTTTTAACAGTTACCAGGTCCATCAGTGTAGTGATGGTTGTCCACACAGCCTGCCTGGACCTTGCACAACCCTTCAACACAATACCCCACTCGGCCATTATGCATAGGCTCACCAGCATCAATATCGACACATATCTGACACAGTGGATTGCTACCTGGATCAGGGATAGCACCCACATGTCCAGTGTTGCAGGTGCCATGTCTGACCATACACCAGTTACACATGGCATCCCACAAGGCTCAGTCCTGAGACGTCTCTTGTTCAGTATATATTAGTGTGATATACAGGCTATCACAGGAGGGATATGGCTGCCCATGTTCGCAGATGACTGCAAACTGGGTGCCATAATCAGCTCTCCTGCTGGCACATGCATACTCATACAGGGTCTCACAGAGATAGGTTGACTGGTGCCTGAGCCATGGCCCATGGCCACATGCCATTATTTGCATAGTCATCCCCTTTGAGGATGACAAGATGCCCACACATTACCACATAGGTTGTAATCCATTACATACAGTAGTAGTTGTTATGGGTTTGGGGACACAACCTGTTCGTACTCTCGCCTTTGACAATCCTATTGCCATAGTGGTTAGACAGTACGTCTACATAGCCCACCATATCCCTCATGGTTTCACATGCTGATCACGTGTGGTCATTGTGCCCCTATACTCTTCACGACCATGCTTGGTTACTATGCCACATTTGGGATGTACCTTACCTGACACCTGCAGCAACTGTAATGGCCGCAAATGTTACTCATCATGCAGATGTAGGGACTCACACAGATGCCCTGCACAGTTCCGATACAGTAACTCTAGCTCTACTCAGTCACTTACCACCTACACAGATGTGTTGTGCACCTGTAGTTGAAGGCAATATCTGACCCAGACTTACTGGACATGCTCCACCTCAGGATATCCGACTCCCTTGGTGCTACACACTCCAGGGACATATACCTCAGCACTGATGTAAAAAGGACATGCTGGGGGGACAGATTATTATCAGAAAGCCCCCTCTCACCCCAGAGTGTAGTCCCAGTTTTGCATAGGCAGAGCCACCCACTGACCACTTACAGGTGACATATTGACAAGTGGATGAGTGATCGCATGTTTACCCATGGGATATCTTCTGGGTCCCTGCTAGACAGAGGCACAATACACTGAACGTAAATGGGCTATCTTGTGTGACCTACTATTCACAGGCACAGTGTTCTGATTTGACTGGGTTGCAGAAGCCAAACACACTCTGGCTATGCTTGTACATGCCCTAGGGCAGATAGCCTAGTATCAACCTCTGAACCTATGATAATTTTTATGATGTACAATGTGTATTGCTGATACTGTTTGCAGGTTTTTATCATCTTTGCTTTCACACTTTATATGAACCGCTTAGATATCTGCAGAACATATTTGCTTATGGCAGGGTTCCACTATATTATATACGTGTCTGTTGTCATATAAGTGTGTGCACAGGGCAGATTGCTGGGTAGTGAGAGGTTCCTGGGTTAACACATGCAACTGCCTGCTATGTGTGGCCCAATGCTGTACTCCAACATGGCCTAAGTGTGTGAGCATGCCCAGTTCAGACTGTCACTGTTCTGTTGCCTGACATTTGTCTCATGTATTCAAGTGTGTGAGCATGCCCAGCGTGACCTTTCAGTATGTTGCTGTCTGAGGTCCTCCACATTTGTTGATGTACGTCTGCATGTATAGTATTAACATTTGTACTGTGTGTGTTGAAAGTCAGGTTCTATTCTTACTACAGAACTCACCTTTGTGTCATAACTTGACAGGGATTATGCTGTGCCTGCAGGGTTTCCGTGGAATACTTTGCATAGACTTATTAACATTTCTTCATACAGACTAACCACTGCACTACTGTCATGGTTTAGTGGTTCAGTACTATGACTGTAGTGCACAGTATCCTGGGTTTGAGGTCCATTGCCGCTTATGTTTTCATACTGACCAGACCAGACTGCTTAGGGGCCAGTAGAGCAAATATGAGCATGTTGGCTATTGTTCATCTATGCCCTACCTAGACCCAGCTTGTCCAACATTGCTCAATATTAACCATCATTGCTGGACATTGGCCAATATTACTCTACATTGACCACATTTGTAGTAGTTGGTGTATGTGATTTTGTTTACATTGACTTCATGATGGTAAATGCTGTTTAGCACTGCTATATTGCTTAACACATGGCAATCATGCCTCAGGTGTTGATGCAGGGCTGCCTATGTTGGATGCACATACTACACTCCATATACATGTTTGAAAGCAGGTAGTGTCAATGTAGGCATCCCTTTTACTATATGTGCGGGTCAGAGAGAGGTATCATTTCCAGAGTTCCTACTGAGCCAGTGTATGTGCTATGCATTGCCTCTTTGCCAAGACCAAAGCATACTGGGCACGACTCCTTCTGCCTACTGGGGCAGGCTCAGCTTGTTCCTCCTCTGAGTCACGCTCTGCCTGTGATGGCCTTGGCAATGGTGGGGGGGCTGTTTGGCCCAGGCCTATGCTGGTCCTGCTGCAACTGTTTTCGCAGGATCATATTATGTAGCATAGCACATACCATGACAATTTGGGTACATGTAGTTGATGAGTACTGCAAGGCTCCACCAGATGTTTCCAGGCACTGGAACCGTGACTTCAGCAGCCCAAACACACACTCAATTACATTTCGTGTTTGTGTGTGTGCCTCATTATGGTGTTCCTGTTCAGGTGTGTGTGCATTTCTGATGGGTGTCATCAGCCACAGCTCCAGTGCATAGCCAGCATCCCCCACTAGGTGACCATGTGGGATGTCCCCATTGGCAAATGTCTGGTACAGCTGCGCCAGATGCCAGATATGGGAATCATGGTAGCTTTCAGGGCAGCCAGCGCACACATTCAGTATTATGCCCTGGGCATCACACATGACCTGGCAGTTGATGGAGGGGAAGCCCTTGCGGTTGAAATAGACCCTACCCCGCTCACCGGCTGGTGCATTGATGGCGTTTGTGCGTTCAGTCTATTGCACCCACTAGCTCAGGGTATTCTGCTATTTGCTTGAAGAGACACATATTGCTGGCCAATACCTCACGGGAATTGGGGAAATATACATGATCACCAACATGTGCTGACATGGCATCCAGGAACTGGTGCAGTACCCTGGATGCTGATGCCTATGATATCCCCATCATATCACCAGTTGGTCTCTGGAAGCTACCTGTTGCTAATATTCTTAGGACAACACATACCTTAGTTTCCACTGGGATGGGTTCCCCTCTGTTGGTTCTCTGTGTGAGACATGGCCTGCACAGCTCAACAATTTGCTGCAAGAGGTCTCTGTCCACTCTATAGCGCCCCACTATCTCCAGCTCATGTATCCCCTGGTAGGTAACCCTGGGCCTGTACACTCTTCTCCGTCTCCTCACTGTGGGTTGTCCAGCAGCATTTGCATTATCACCACCCTCAGCATGTTGCATATGTTGCCTTATAACAGCAATTTCAGCCCCTAACATTTTTTGTCTCAGTGAAGCCTTTTCAGTTTTCACTTCTATTAGCTTACTGCAGTGTTGCAGTGTCTCTTGAGAGAAACATAATGGACTGTTGTTTGCAGAGTTTTAAGTGCTGGGCTGGGCTAGTGTTCTGCATGGGTAATTGCCTGATTCTGATTGTTTTCACCTGCTAGCTCTGCTAGTACTCCCTGGTAACTTCCACTATTTGGTGTGCTTCCTTTTTGCTTACTGTTTCCTCGGGAGCGCCACGCACACAAGCGCAAACACACGCACAGCGGCTAACCCTCACGCACACATGCTTACACGGACTAAATCTTGTTTATTCTTGTTAAAACGCGCACACACCATTGCAAACATGCTTATAACAGTTTACACAGTCTTACAGATGCTTACTCAAGACTACACAAGTGCACGCACACTTACACGCCCGCACATTGTCTTACTCAGGTTTAGTGGTGCGCACACGCATGCATGCACGCTCAGCAAGAAACTTTGGTGTTATCCACGGCATACACCTTTGATTTCTTGACTTTACCTGGCCTACCTGTTGACACACCTTTTTCACTATTATGTAAATGTAAGCTGACACATGACACTCTGCTCCAATGAGCTTCACTCCTTTCATACATACCCCCCTCGTGATGTCACCTATCTTCAATTCTGTTGCTCCCCTTATCCTACTCCTACATTCCACTGACTGTGCTCATTTGCTATGTAAACTTGCGATTCACTATCCTAACTCTCATTTGCATAGGATTGCATACTAATGCTTAGTTACATCTCTTAGACTGAGCTTCCCCCCTTAGCAACCTCTACTCAGTGGCCATGTTGTCTTCAGCCTGCCATTCCCTTGCATTGTAAATTCATTTTAGCTATAAAATCCACATTTGTGGATCTTAATTATTAATTTTCTGCTTTTTAGGGTGCAGAGCGTTTGCACGGTGCTGCGCTATGGTTAAACCCCAGAGAGCAGGATAAAAAAAAAGTTATTTTATTTTTAATTCGCATCACTTCCCATTGCCAATGGCCATATTTTTGGCCATTGGCATGCTTCCTCCTGTGAATGCATGCTTTCTTTCCAGCTGACATGGTTCCGTTTTGCTATTTGCAGAACCGTACTCAGTTATCAACTGAGTACATTTCTGCAAATAACACAACTCCTACTCGGACAGGTACGGGTTTCCTGGATTGCAAATTTACCTCATTTGCTTAGCTTTTGCCTGCAATTGAGGTAATTTGCATATCCCAGCCCTGTCCATGTAGGACTAGTTTGGAGAGCTCAGTTGCATGCCCCTACTGGCTGTTCCTGGATCGCTCGGTGGACATGTTGGCTGCATGGAGTATTACTCTACTCTAAGACCCCGTGCAAGCCTTCATGAATCCGGCCCTATAAGTTAAAAATACTATTGACTGATGCATACTGATTGTGGATGGTGCCATTGGGAAATTTAGGTTCTCATGTTTGTAAACTTTATCATTGTTTGTAAGTTCCATGTGGAATGTTGGCAGAATGCTAATGTTATTCCATTTGAGCTTGTATTAAGTCTGGAGCTATACTTACCTGAGCATTACTGTAGGAAACTGAAATAAGTGAACCTTATAACATTATAGTGTGGAAACATAATTATATTGTATAGTTACATACACTGTAAAGAATTCATGCAGCACTGGTGATAAGCTGAATAAGAAAGTGAAGTAACTGTTAGATAATTTTCATATAACTGTATGTGGTGGTTAAAAGGCCTTGTTTATGAAAGTATAACTTCTGTGCTGCTATGTTTGTCTATTTCTGTTTAAGTACAACAGTTTAACTGCTAAGTACATATTCATGTAAGGATTGTTGGTCAATTATTGTAATAACAGGCAAAACCACTCAACTGCTCTAATCATTGTACAAGTTTTTAAGTATAAAAAACTGTGTCCTCATTCCATACCTGTTCTATCCTGACCCTCTTTGATAAGAAACTGTAGTTTTATATGCTTATTTTCTCTTTTTTTCTTTTGCAGTTACTCTACCTACTAGCTACTTAGAGTTATACTGCAACAGTGTGCTGATTCCTGTTCTCTGGACCTGTCTGCAAGCTGCCTCTCAGTTAAACAGGATACTTTAAAAGTTTATCTTCTGGTGTCTTACAAGCTCCCTGTTTACTCTACCTACCAGCTACTTAGAGTTATACTGCAACAGTGTGCTGATTCCTGTTCCCTGGACCTATCTGCAAGTTGCCTCCCAGTTAAACAGGATAATTTAAAAGTGTATCTTCTGGTGTCTTACAAGCACCCTGTGTAAGTTTACATTTAAATATCTTTGTATTCCTGACACTTTGTATCATACCATTATGAGACTTGCACTCTAGGACCTGCACCCCCCACCCCGCATTTCCTTGCAGGACTGTAAATTTTTATTTCTACTTGGGTTCATAGGCTCATAGGTTCATACTAGGCTATCTGCCCTGGGGCAATTATAAGCCTAGCCCGATTCTGTATGACTTACGCCACCCCTTGATTTGAGTATACTGTGCCCTTTTTAAGGTTTAGTTTACTGTGCCTCTGTCTAATAGTGACACAGGAGTAATCCCTGGGACAAACCTATGATCCCCCATCCACTTATCGAGATTCTTCTTGAAGAGATTCAGTGAGGTGCTCTGCCTCACATGAACTGGAATTCTATTCCAGAGTGAAGGGAGCCTCTGGGTTATGAACCTGTCCCTCCAGCAAGTTCTATTTATTTCTGTGCTGAGGTTCAAGTCCCTCAAGCATGTGGCTCTAAGGGATTTAGATTTACTGAGGTGGAGCATGTCCATTAATTCTGAATTTGACATAGCTTTGTAGGCGGTATGCAACTGAGTAGAGCTGGAGTTTTTTTAACCGAGCAGCATATGGCATCTGTTTGAGACCCTTGATCATCTTGGTGATATACTTTTGGAGTCTTTCTAATTGCTGTAGGTGTCGGGTAAGGTACATACAAAAGGGGCATTGTATTCTATGATGGGCCTGATGAGGGATGAATAAAGGGGCACGATTACCTCTCTTGATCTAGATGTGAAACCCTTCGTGATGAGGTGGGCTATGTAGAAGGTCTTTCTAACCACTTTGGCAATGTGGTTTTCAAAGGAGAGATTGCTATCAACTTGGGTCCCCAAGTCCCTAATAACTTTCTCTGTACTTAATGGGTTTCCGCCTATGTGGTAATTTGTGGGCGCATTGTTTTTGCCAAAGGGTATGACTATACATTTTTTGGCATTTAGCTTTAAACCATGGGGCTGGCACCAGTTATCTGTCTCTGTGAGACCTTTTTGAAGGATGTTTGTGTCAGCTGGAGAGTTGATTATGGCGCCAAGTTTGCAGTCGTCTGCGAACTTGGTGAGCCATAGTCCTCCCACATTTGCCTGTACCTCGGAAAAGTATATACCAACAGAACCCTGTGGGACGCCACTTGTGACCGGTTTCGAGTCTGACATGGCTCCAGCAACTCTCACTCTGTGGGTTCTGTCTTTGAGCCAGTTTGTGACCCATCTTGTGACATAGGGGTTTATATTTAAGCTGGATAGCTTATCTATGATGCCCGAGTGGGGTATTGTGTCAAATGCCTTTGCAAGGTCCAGATAGGCTGTGTGGACTACCTTCCCTTCATCTATGGCTTTGGTGACTGTTTCAAAGAAGTCAACCAGGTTCAAAAGGCAGGATCTGCCCTTGACAAAGCTGAACAGGGTAGGATCTAGTGTCTGTAGGTCCCCAATGTCTTTGTTTATGAGCTCCATGATGATCCTCTCCATAGCCTTGCAGACTAAGCTAGTCAGACTTATGGGGCAATAGTTTCCAGGGTCTGTAGAGGCTCCACCTTTGTGGAGTGGGACCACTGTTGTTGTACGCCATTCTGTGGGCACATATCCTGTACTGAGGCTGAGATTGTATAGCTGTTTTATTTGAGGGATTAGTTCCTCTTGGAGTTCATGTAGGACGCAACCTGGGATGCCATCTGGTCCCATGGAAGCAGTGTTTTTTGCTTTGGAGAGGGCAGCCTTCACCTGAGCATCTGAGATGTTTGGGAGGCAGCCCTCTGCTGGGATAGATACTTGCTCTTTTTGGGGGGAGGGGGTGGAGAAGTTTGCACTGAACCTGTCTGCCAGGATATTGGCGATGTCTGTGGGTTCAGTGTATTTTTTGTCATTTAGAATCAACTCAGAACAAGTCTGGGAGTTGCATCCCAGGTTTCTAACATAACTGAAAAAGCCTTATGATTGTCTTTGGTGTCCTGTGCAATTTTCTCTCGAAGCTGGCCTTGGAGGATTTTATGAGGGATCATAATTTTTTGCTAGTACTGATCAGAGATGCCTTCCCTATTAGGGATTTTGCTCTATCATGTAGCAGCTTCCTCCTTCTGTTGTACAGTTTATTTATGGCAGGGGTCCACCAGACTGGACGCCTGCCTTTGGATGATTGGGTCTTGGTTTTGATTGGGATAGCATGATCCATGCATTCCTGGAGATGTCCGTAGAATGCGTTTATATAGGATTCTGCAGTTTGGGCCGTAGTTTCCACTGGCCCTGGGGCCTTGAAGGATTCCACTTAGGTTTTGAGAAGTGAGAAGTTCGCTTTTGAGAAGTTTTTCACTGTGGTTTTCTGGGCTGGGGGTGGGGTCGGGATGTGGACATCCAGTGAAATTATTTTATGGTCTGATCTTACCAATGAGGGATATACTTCTGGTGTGGAGCATAGACTCCCCATGTTAGTAATGATCAGGTCTAGTATGTTGTCCCCTCTTGTGGGAGTGGTGACTAGTTGTTCCATAGCATTTGAGTTTATAATTTCCAGGAACATTTGGGCTAAGGTGCTGGGGCTTGAGTAGTGCTCCCAGTCAATGTTTGGGTAGTTGAAGTCACCCAATATAATGGTGTTCGGAGAGATCTTCATGTTCTCCAATGTTTTCAGGAAAGCCGAGTGGGATTCCTGACTTTGAGAGGGTGGTCTGTAGGATGCTATAAACTGAAAAGCAGTCTTGCCCACAGTTAGTTGCACATGGATGGTCTCCGATACTTCATGCAATGCCACTAACCTGGAGGTGTGGATATCCTTGATAAATATGGAAACTCCCCTCCTTTTGTGGTTCGGTCTGGGTTTTGGGGCCGAAAAGCATGATATGAGGTATAACCTGGTAGTGCTGGGGTGCTCTCTGGAGTCTTGAACCAGGTTTCTGTCACTGCACAGATATCGATGTTCTCCATACTGAGGAGAGCTTCGAGTGCGTGCATCTTGAGGTTAAGACTTCTGGCGTTTAGCAGCATTACCCTTAGTTTCTTGTTCCTTGTGCTGTCTATGGGAGTGGGTTTGACTTTTGAGCCTTGCCTAAAAAAGGCACTATGGGGGTGGCAAGAGCCTTTGCCAATATCCGAAAGCCCAGTGGTGACCGGTGCAAGCCATCCCTAGTGAATCAACATGGCTTGTTGAGCATGTCATCCCAGGCTGACAGACACTGGATCCCCTTTGAATGACACCAACATTTTAGCCAGTTGTTAAAATCGATCATTTTGTCTTTGTACTGTGGCATCATTCTAGGTGAGGGTAAGATGCTGCTCAAGGTCAGGGTCATACCAGCCTGAGCTACATGATCAGAGAGCTCCTGTATGTCTCTTTTCATGTAGTCCAGGGAGGTACTTCTCAGGTCATTCACACCAGCATGTACAATGACTGAGTCATATTTGTATTTGCTTTGGAGTGACCTGAGTGCTTGCGTTATATGGTGGATCCTAGTACCCGACAGGCAGCTCACCGTGACCTTCTCTTTATTCAGCCTGGTGAGCGGGACATCAGTGTGTGTGACAATAGAGTCACCTATAACAAGAGTATCAGGTGTGTTATTCAGCCTTAAGGGCTGTGGCTGCTTGGCACACTGACTTTGTGGGTTATGTGTTGTGTGTGTTTTGTTTTGAGGTAGCGATTGCTTGGATGTCTGCTTTGGAGGTCTCTGTTGCTTAGGTAGATTTTTATTTAGAGCCTCCAAGTATGTTTTTGTGTATTTATGTGTTTGGTTCGCTGATGTGGTGGGACTATGTGATACTGGAATTGTGCTGTGCGAGGTTACCTTCTCCTCCTGACTGGTTACACCAGTTTTGAGATGAGAGAGCTCAGCCTCCAGTTTGGCTAAATAGTTGCATCTCTCACATGCAGTGGGCGTAATGGTGGGGTTGGCTAAAGAGTGTTTCAGGTGGGGACAGGGTTGGTCTGATTGAGTGTGTGCTACCCTACATATAAGGAAAGTTGAACACATACACTGTTCTTTGCAGGGTAATGTTAATGGAAGTAAGTCAGCAGAAACCCAATGGTTTCTGCTGACTTACTTCCATTAACATTACCCTGAAAAGAACAGTGTATGTGTTCAACTTTCCTTATATGTAGGGTAGCACACACTCAATCAGACCAACCCTGTCCCCACCTGAAACGCTCTTTAGTCAACCCCACCATTACGCCCACTGCCTAATAATTTCCTTTACAGTCATTCTCAGTGTAAAAGTTTGAATTTGGCTACAGAAATCAAGTATAGCCCAAATAGACTATCTTTACCATTTACCCTGCAATCCTTGCCAAAGGTTTTAGCCCACTCTAGGACCTGTAAACCCCCCTGCATTTTCCTTGCAGGACTTTAAATCTTTATTTGTACTTGGGCATCTTGGGTTTCTGCTGACTCACTCCCATTAACAGTGTTGTGTGCTCTGAAGTGAGTTACTTCCCTCCCTCATTTGGCTCTCTTTAGCATTTCATTGGCTCACACTTTGTCATTCTTTATTTGCCTGCCCACTGACAGCAGATTTTTTACCGTACTTGCATAGCTTGGAGCCATCTTTAAATCTAAAACCTTCCCTGCTGGATTTAACTACTGTGGTGTCCTAGATGAGTGTATGTGTCTAAATGTAAGTACATTGGCTTCTACTGCACAGAGTATAAGTTAAAAATACTAGTGACTGATGCACACTGATTTTGGATGGTGCCACTGGGAAATTTAGGTTCCCTGCTGGATTTAACTACTATGGTGTCCTAGGTGAGTTTATGTCTCTAAATGTAAGTACATTGGCTTTTATTGCACAGAGTATAAGTTAAAAATACTAGTGACTGATGCATACTGATTTTGGATGGTGCCATTGGGAAATTTAGGTTCTCATGTTTGCAAACTTTATCATTGTTTGTAAGTTCCATGTGGAATGTTGGCAGAATGCTAATGTTATTCCATTTGAGCTTGTATTAAGTCTGGAGCTATACTTACCTGAGCAATACTGTAGGAAACTGAAATAAGTGAACCTTATAACATTATAGTGTGCAAACACAATTATATTGTATAGTTGCATACACTGTAAAGAATTCATGCAGCACTGCTGATAAGCTGAATAAGAAAGTGAAGTAACTGTTAGATAATTTTCATATAACTGTATGTGGTGGTTAAAAGAACGTATTTATGAAAGTATAACTTCTGTGCTGCTATGTCTGTCTAATTCTGTTTAAGTACAACTGTTTTACTGCTAAGTACATATTCATGTAAGGATTGTTGGTCAATTATTGTAATAGGCAAAACCTCTCAACTGCTCTAATAATTGTACTTTTTTTAAAGTATAAAAAACAGTGCCCTCATTCCTTACCTGTTCTATCCTGACCCTCTTTGATAAGAAACTGTAGTTTTATATGCTTATTTTCTCTTTTTTTTTCTTTTGCAGTTACTCTACCTACCAGCTACTTAGAGTTATACTGCAACAGTGTGCTGATTCCTGTTCTCTGGACCTATCAGCAAGCTGCCTCTCAGTTAAACAGGATAATTTAAACATTTACTACTGGTGTCTTACAAGCTCCCTGTGTAGGTTTACATTTAAATATCTTTGTATTCCTGACACTTTGTACAATACCATTTTGAGACTTGCACTCTAGGACCTGCACCCCACACCCTGCATTTCCTTGCAGGACTGTAAATTTGTATTTCTACTTGGGTAATCTTGGGTTTCTGCTGACTTACTTCCATTAACATTACCCTGCAAAGAACAGTGTATGTGTTCAACTTTCCTTATATGTAGGGTAGCACACACTCAATCAGACCAACTCTGTCCCCACCTGAAACGCTCTTTAGCCAACCCCACCATTATGCCCACTGCCTAATAATTTCCTTTGCAGTCATTCCCAGTGGAAAAGTTTGAATTTGGCTACAGAAATCAAGTATAGCCCAAATAGACTATCTTTACCATTTACCCTGCAATCCTTGCCAAAGGTTTTAGCCCACTCTAGGACCTGCAAACCCTCCTGCATTTTCTTGCAGGACTTTAAATCTTTATTTGTACTTGGGAATCTTGGGTTTCTGCTGACTCACTCCCATTAACTGTGTTGTGTGCTCTGAAGTGAGTTACTTCCCTCCCTCATTTGGCTCTCCTTAGCATTTCATTGGCTCACACTTTGTCATTCTTTATTTGCCTGCCCACTGACAGCAGATTTTTTACCGTACTTGCATAGCTTGGAGCCATCTTTAAATCTAAAACCTTCCCTGCTGGATTAAACTACTGTGGTGTCCTAGATGAGTGTATGTCTCTAAATGTAAGTACATTGGCTTCTATTGCACAGAGTATAAGTTAAAAATACTAGTGAATGATGCATACTGATTTTGGATGCTGCCATTGTGAAATTTAGGCTCTCTTGTTTGTAAACTTACAGACACCTTTCTAGTCCTCTTTTCCCCCCTCCAAATCTACACACTACAGACAGCTTTTTAGCCCATGTTCTATTCCAACCTACCACTGAAATTAGCCTAGCTGATTGTTTTTCGCTAACTGTTTCAGTATCTGTTCGTACCTGCTCTGTTTGCCCTGCGGGCTCACTCGCTCCCCTCCCTTCCCCCAATCCCCACCCACCCCAGGGATCCTACCCTTATACTTACTAACCACACCTCTTTCTCTTCCCATTACTCTCTAAGCACACCTTTTCCTCTTCCCATTACTCTCTAACCACATCTATTCCTCTTATCATTACTCTCATTACATATCTCTTGCTCTTACCATTACTCTTCAAACACATTATTCCTCCTACCTTTACTTTCTAAACACTCTCCAGTTACCCAACTGCACTAATATTAACCTCTCACCACTCTTCTTTTATCACAGCACACCCTACTCCCTTCTTTCATCTCCACCCAGTGAATTTATTTTTCTACCTACAAACAATCTATATTTATTCATACAATGTATAAATAACCCATCCCATCTTATGTCCCACTCTTATTCACACTCTCACTACTACCTCCTTTAATCCTCACCCATCTTTTCACCTCCTTTGAAAACCCACTAGGCCCATACCTAAACTACCCCAAGAAAGAAACCAACTCTCCAAACTCTCCAAACTCTCCTTTTTATTCTTGCTAATATAACATCCTCATCTAACTACATACTTCCTAAATACCATAGAACACTACACATAAAATACAACAATCAGAACCCCAGGAAAGGCCTACCTCTATACAGCAGATTCCCCAACCCAAACTATCTAAGTGTACTACTCTCTTTAAAGGATGGTGACATCCACCCTATCCCAGGCCCACCAACAACTCCTATCTCTCTCCTCAACTACAAAGAATAACCTACTCATGCCCTGTCTAAACCATTGAACTCCCTTTTAATTGCTCACCTTAATATGCGTAGCATAAACAATAAAGTAACTCAACTCCAAGCTCTAACTGAAATCTACTCCTTTGATATTCTCTGCTTAACAAAAACTTGGTTAAAACCTGTAACCAAAGACAGTGAAATCATCCCACCTGTATATAATATCCTGAGACTAGACTGAGTATCCAAGAAAGGTGGTGGAGTTGCTATCCTATATAAATCTAGCTTACAATTAACCATTCACAAATGTAAACCACCTATAGACTCCAATACAGAAATTCTTATCTCCAAACTTCATCTTAACAATTCAAAATCCATCTATATTATCTGTATATATCTACCACCTGGTAATAACACTGCCACCATGGAAAACATACTTTGCTGGCTTTCCCAATACCTGCCCCAAAAAAACATAATCCTAGGCAATACAAACATTGACTGGAGCTGCTACTGCAGCAGCCTCCCCACAAACCATATTAATCTGTATGGGTATTCCCAAACCATTACATCCCCCCACCAGAATAAATAAATCTAACAAGAAATGAAGCTTATTAGTCTGGATTCTCATAAACCATCATCCTCACATTTATGATTCAGGAACCCTCCCTGATGATTTAACTGACCACTTTCTTGCCTATATCATCAGACATAAAATCAACTCTCCCATTCCAATATCTGTCAAAAACATCAGATCTAAAAAGTACTTTAACCCTGAACTATTCCAAATGGAACTAAGAGCTTGCAACTGGTCTCCCTTACAAAACCTCCCTTTAGATGAAGCCTTTAGTTACTTTAACTCCAACTTCCTTGCCATTCTCAACCACCATGCTCCAACCAGATTAATTAGAATCAAAACCAAATCTGTTCCATGGCTTTCAAAAGAAACCAAACATAAAATAAATCTTAGAAACAAACTTTGGGCAAAATGGAGGAAGACTAAAAACCCTATAGACCAACTAACATTTAGACAGCTAAGAAATAAAACCAAGAAAGCTATAATATCTGATAAAAGAAGCTACTACCTACAATCCCAACAAGCTAATCAAAACAACCCACAAAAATGTTGGGCTAGCATTAACCAACTACTCCATCAAGGTCAATCCACTACTCCAAATCCTCAAAATACTGACCACAAAATATATTGAATACAGCTAATGCTTTCAATACCTTTTCTTACTAATGCTATACAAACACTAGCTAGTCAACTATCACCTAATAACTTCACTCTACCTTCCTATAAATCAACCTTACCCCACTACTTTTCATATTCAACCTGTCCCAACAACAAATAGTCTAACCCTTCTACAGAAACTAAAACCATGCTCACCCTCAACAGACCAACTACCTGCTGAATTCCTACAACAATCAGCCAAAGCTATTGCTTATCCCATTTCTATTCTGATCAATAGAGCTATTACCGAAAGTCATATCCCCAGTTTATGGAAAATCTCCCATATTATCCCCCTCCATAAAGGTGGACACTCCACTGAACTCTCCAACTACCGCCCCATTGCCCTTCTCTCTCTTTTGGCAAAGATCATGGAGAAATGCATTCACAGACAATTACTTGACCATCTAACCCAAAATAATTTACTTTCCAACTGTCAACATGGATTCAGACCAGACCTTCACTTAGCACTATTATTGCCCTTTTTTCCTTCACAGATTGTATCAACAAAAAACGCAATCTTAACAAGCTTTCTTTAGCACTATTTATTAACCTGTTTAAAGCTCTTGGCATGGTAAATTACTAAATTCTCATCAAAATAATGAAATCCCTGTCATTAGATACATCTTCTATGAAGTGGTTCCAGTCCTACCTTGATAAACAAGTTTCCACTCATCTGCCTGTCAAACTTGGTGTCCCTCAAGGGTCCATCCTAGGACCTCTACTTTTTTCCATATTTATTAATGATCTTCACCTTGCCATCCCCAAGACACATGCATACAATATGCAGATGACTCCACACTGATATGCTCAACCACCTCCTCTTCTGAACTTCAGTCTCTTACCCAACAAGTATTTAACACAGTTGAGCAATCGTTTACACATAGATGCCTTCTCCTAAATCCCCAAAAGACTAAGCTCCTCCTCTTCTCTCCCACCAATAAGTCCTCTCCTCTTGATTTCTCAGTTATCTCTACCAATAAAACTATTATATCCCCTGATCCAACCACCAAACTATTGGGTATCACCATTGACAACAATCTGAACTTTGATATCCATATTAACAATACTATAAAAACTGTCAACAAAAAACTTGGCTCTCTTTATAGGGTAAAATCATTCCTCTTACCTTCAGTTAAAACCACTATAGCACACACTCATCTCATCTCTTCCCTTCTTTATGCCTCACCCATTTTTCTAATCTATCTAAAAATAATCTTAGCAAATTGGAAATGTCTTACAATAGCATTGCCAGATTTGCTACAGGCAACCCATTTAGAACCCACCATTGCATTAATTTAAAGCAGCTGGGATGGCTTGAACTACAAAATCTTATTAAATTCCATCAACTATCTATAGCCCACAACACTTTTTACAAACCTTCCAAAACTCCTATTCTATCCACACTCATCACTCCCTATAAAAAAACTGAAATCTTTAAGGTCTTCTCAGAGACTTCTAGTACATACCACTAAACCAAACAACAAGGCTGGTGACTCCCTCTTTTCTAATATTGTTGGAAAAGCCTGGAATCTCCTCCCCAGTGAACTCTCCTCACTTCCCTCAGTATCATACTTCAAAAACAAATTGAAAGTGTTCCTCAGAACACAGTGGTTATGCCCCTGTACTAAGCCTGACTAGTTATTTATCTCTTAATACTTTGCTCTTCCTACCCCTTCTACTCATTAAATGTAATTCCTTCCTTATTAACCATAATAATATCTCCCACTAGAACACCTTGATTGTACTAGCATGCTATGTTATGCCTGTATTCTGCACTGCTGAATTTACTGTGATAACCTGTAATATGCATTGTAAATATGATTTTTTTTGTTTAATGTTTCCTTATTTGTTATCTTGTTAATTTCATTGTTCTATCTTGGAGCTTATCTCCCTGGGCCTCTACTGAAAATGGACATGTATCCAGTTAGACTAGCCAGGTCAACAAATGTAAAATAATAAATAAATATTTATTTCCATTTACACCTTCAACATTTGCCATTTACCTAAGAAAAAATTATTTGGAGTCTGCTCGGGGTATAAAAGTATCTATACAAACACTTCCAGGCAAAAAATCGTACATCTTGTAGATTTTGTTGCATATTTGAGAACTATGCACTTATTCTCCTATTGTCTCTTTTTGAATCTCCCTTCCTATTGTTTTCTGACTTCTTCTCTTTGATTCCTATCATGCATTATTTTATATGCTCTTCTAATTATCAATTTTTTAACAGCAGCTTCCGTTCTAGATTCAGTTAAAAACTAAACCAGTGCAGGTCTTTTATTCAGGATTCCACTATCCCGTTCTCTTTGTTTATATACTCTCAGTCCCTGATAGGGAAGGCAATCACTGATCTACAATCCAAGTTTCTTGTTGGCCTCTTCCCGTTCAATTACCGTTCTCTCTCTAATTATTTGTTCCCAGTACCCTGGTTCCTTTGCCAACTTCATCCAGTAAATTCCAGTCCCCTTGTCTATTCTCTGTAACCCTAATTGTAGTCACACCTATTGGCAGAATCTCCTTTCTCCATTCTGGTGTTGGCTCTGTTCTTAGTATATTTTCTTCTACTATATTACTATAATATTTTGTCTGGCTTTTGTTATTCCCTTTAAGGATCTGTGTCCACAATCTCACCCTTTCTTTATTTCTTTAATTATCCCCCTACTTTATCATCGTCATCCCTTTCCACTTTGAATTGAAGCATTCTACTTGTGCTATATATAAAAGCATTAACTGTGTAGCTCTAAAATATTCCTTCAAATCAAGAATTCCTACACCTCCTTTTTCTATTGAGAGGATCAACTTATCCCACTTGACATTTGCCCTCTTTCCTTCTCAAATAAAACCCTTCATCTCTTTATTGATTACTATGCAAAACTTCTCCTCTGGTTGATAAAAATATGCCTGACTTGTGTATACAACTAAAGGGACTAAAAACATTTTTACTGCTTGAATCTTGCTATACATATTCATAGGCAAGAGCTTCCAGTTTCTCGGTTTTTGTATTATCTTTTGTTAGTCTCTTTCCACGTATCTTTAGCTGCCATAACAAAATCCTTTTTAATCCATGCTCCTAAATACTTCACTTTATCATGTCCCCATAATTATGGGTATTAATGAATCAGTTCTTGTGTGGGCACATACACAGTATATTTATAGCAATAACCTTTGTTTTATCTTCATTAATTTTATATCTCAAAAAAACTGGAACAGTGTCAGAATTTTCCCTATGATGAGATGTCTTTTTCTGGTTCCATCAGGTACAAAAGAGTATCATCTTCAAATAAACCCAACTTTTTTTGAACACCATACCGATTATATCCTTGAATTTCTGGGTCCTTTATTTTCTTTGTCAATGGTTCTAAATATAAAGCAAATAACAAAAGGGAATGACACCCTTGCCTGGTTCCTCTGTTGAGGCACAACTTATCAGACATAAACCCTCCCACATTGATTTTTGCCTCAGATCCCTCATATACCCTTCTAACTAACCATATTATTGTATCAGAAAATGCAAATGATTCCATTGCTCTACATATAAAATCCTAGCTTACACTGTTTAATGATTTCTCTCCATCAAGACCAAGAGGACAGATTAGCATATTGGTTAAGGTCTTCACCTTCCATGCACAAGGTGCTATGTTAAATCTTGACCTCCAACCAATGCATGTTTTCAGTTTGCATGTTATACTTGTGTTTCTGTGGGGTTCCTCCCAACATCATTAAATATGCTGAATGTGTCCATCTCAAACTTATCTAGGAATGGGGCCGTAGGCAGCACACACTGTAGATGCTGCCCTATAGGGAGAAGAGTTGTACAGACCAGCCACTTTGAGCATCTAATTTGGTGTGCTTTATCCTCAGGGTTGGAGAACATGGATCACAGACGGTGAACCATGGCAAGGCTAGCCACTTGATAGTGTACAAATATGTCTCTAGGCCATCCGTTCATGTTGACTAATGTCACCTAGATGGGTGTGGATATTTTCCAGTGATAAGTGCTTTGAGGACTCAGCCTACTCTGACCTATGCTATGGACACATGCTAATGGTGTGAAAGGTGGATATGTGCCCCTGTTGATTAGTGCATGCCTGCCATAAAGCTCAGCAGTTCTAGATCAATAAGCTAGTGGCCAGCTGGTGTCCAGTTACCCAGCTTGAGTTACCTGGGATTGTTGTGTTGAGCCAAAGCTGGACATAAAATTAATCAACCTGCCAAACATGAAAAAAGAATTGTTACACCCAATGACAGGGTGCAGCTTGGAATTGGATAACATGATGGTAAGGAGGAAGCAGGATAACCTATGTATCTAACAAATGAGGTGAAAAGGCAATCCAGCAAAGCCACCTGTCTTGGGATCAAGCACTTACTACTCAGGAGGAGGACAGGCTAAAAACAGTGTGATAATTGTGGTGAAGGAGAAGCTTCAGAAGACAGTGAAAGATGTCATCAGAATTAGTAACAGACTCATGGCAAACAGACTCCAGTGTAACGATAGGGCAGTATTCATAATCTCAGCCTATGCACCACAGCAGGGTTGTGATAGTAAGGAAAAGAGTGATTCAGACAATAGTTACAGGACCTACTAGATAAAGTAGGACAACATGAATCGGTGTTAATAATGGGTGACCCGAATGCACCTACTGGGTAAACATAACAGAATATGGGATCTGCCTAGGTCTACATGGGTGGAGCAACAGGAATAAAGAAGGAGAAGCCACTTTAGACTTTTATCTGGCAAATAGCTTGATGGTGACCAACACATGGTCCATCAAGATAGTCAGAAGATCCCATACAACACTGGACAACATGCAACTCAGGTAGAGTTTCTCCTAGTAAGGAAAGGGTAGTGAACAAGAATCCATGATTGCAATGTCATCTCCAGGGAAACAGACAGCCAGGAGCATAAACCACTGGTTGACACAATCATCTGCAGGCAGTGGCCAGAGAAGGCTCTAAGGTCAACAGGGACTAGGCAAAGACCTAAAAGTTAACTGGATTGAAAATATAACAGAATAAGGAATTATTCAGGGCTCTAGCATCTCAAGAAAAAGAGGAAACTGGTGGAGTTGAAGAAGTATGGCAGCACTCAAAACAGATTATGTAAGGGCTATAGAAGAGATATGTAGCTGAAGCATGTATTCAAATAAGGTAAATAAGGAAAGCTGGTAGTGAAATGCAGAAGTCATCAAAAAAAAAACAAGGGCTGCAGGAAAAAGTATGAGGCGGAATACACAAACCAGGCTAGGAAGAAATACTAGTTGGCTAGCAAAGAGACTATGAGAAGAGTTGCAATAACAATGACTAAGGCATCAGAGGCACTCTACCAACTTCTGGAAATTGACTCAGTGAGTGGCACAAAGAAACTCTATCACATTTCATGGCAAAGGCTGGAAGATAAAGAAGAGAGACATCCATCATAAGGGGTGCCAGTGACAACCTTTTCACCAGTCCACAGTACATCAAAGATAGATGGAAGGAGTACTTCCAGCAGCTTCTAAATGAAGAAAATCCCACAGAAGTTGTACTGCCGCAGACATAGCCTACAATGAAAGAAGAAGATGAACCCACATTGGAGAAGTAAAAACAGAACTTAGGAAAATTAAGTCAGGGAAAACTGTAGGTTCATATGAGATGACAGCAGATATGATCAGAATGTTGGGTGAGATAGAGGAGAAATGGCTCCTAGGCTATTCATAGCAATATGGGGAGAAATGCATATGACTGGAGAATAATCATACTAGTACCAGGGTTCAGGAACAAAGGGACTTTCACAACTGTGGAAAATACAGAGGTATCAAACTCATATCACACTGCATGAATGTTTTGGAGATGGTGATTGATAAATTAATATAGTGAGAAGTAGAAAGTAAGATGGGAGATGAGCAGTTCGGATTTGGATCAGGAAGCTGCACAACTGACCCAATGTTTGTAGTGAGACAGATCCTTGAGATGAAACTAGAAATGAGGAAAGAGTCCAACAGCACATTCCTAGACTTGAAGAAAGGATATTTCAGGGATCCAAGAAAGCTGATGTGGGCAGTCCTGGGGTGGTTTGAAGTCCCAGAAACATTGGTAGAATTAGTGCAGGCTATGTATAAATATCCAGTGACTGAAGTTTGAACAATGTTTGGTCTCACAGAGGAGTTCTCATTGGGAGTAGGTGTGTATCAGGGTGCAGCTCTGACCTCACTGATGGTCATAGTGGTGATGGACTACATTAGCGAACAGGTCAGAAGGGACCGATCAACAAAATTGGTGTGTGCAGATGATGTGTCATTACAGGCAGACTCTGAGCAAGAACTTCAGATAAGGGTAGGGTAATGAAATGCAAAACTGAAGGCACATAGGGTGAAACCGAGAACAGATAAGACAGCTGTAATGACAGCAAATGGATGCAATCAGAAGATGGTGAAAACTGAGATAGAAGGGAAAATATTGGAGTAGGTTAATAGCTTCAAGTATCTGGAGGGGTGGTTGAGAAGAAGGGAAGGCTGAGGAGTTGAAGTTAGATTCAGAGAGGCTAGAGCCAACTGTAACAGAGTGTCAGGGGTAGTAATTGACAGAAAACTGCCAAAAAATCTGAAATGTAAGCTGCACAAAACAGTGAAGCAAACATTACTACTGTATAGCACAAACACCCGGACAGTAAAGAAAGACCAGTTAAGTAAGCTAGAGGTGATGGATATAAGTACCTAAACAGGTAGTAGGATACACAGTGTGAGACAGGTGAAGAAAGTAGGACATAAGAGCTGAAGCCAAAATAGCTCCAATTGTAGAAAATGTAAAAAAACAGATTACAGTAGTTCTGGCACATGCGTAAGAAAACAGAAGGCAATCTGGTGAAGAAGATTAGGAAAGAGAGTAAGTCTAGCAAAAATGTGGCTGTATTGTCTGAGAAAGGACCTGTGCCAGTGAGGCATGAGTGTAAAAGAAGGAAGAAGAACGGCATTGGAAAGGAAAAGATGGTTACAAGTGACACGACACCACAACCCATGTAGAAAATGGGAAAAAGGAGGTTGATGATGATGATGGTTTTCTTACATTCTGCTTCCTTCTCTATCATTACTGTTTTATTAATAGTCAAATGTTTGCTTCCTCTTCACAAAATAATAGTGGCTCATATCTACCAATTTTGGCATCATCTTTGCCATTCTTTTAGCCATTATAGACATAACACTTCTAGATACACAGACAACTTCTTATATCTGCTCCAGGAAAATATCCTCACCCCCTCTCAACATGGATATAGGCCTCAACACAGTACATCCACAACCCTTCTATCCTTCACTCTGACTATAGCAGTCAACAGATAAAAATAAACTGGTGTCATGCCTATTCTTTGACCTCTCAAAGGCATTTGAGACAGTCTCCCACCCTAAGCTTCTTACTAAACTAACTGAACTTAACCTTTCTCACTCAACTACTTTCTGGTTCCCTAGTTATCTTGCCAACAGACAACACTGGGAAAAGGGTTGGCTGGAAGGAGATGTTTAGGCAGCCATAGGTGTGTTTTTTGTGCCCTGTTTAGTGACTGATCCTGGTTGATGTGTGCAGTGGGAGTCTGATTTGAACCACCCCACACATCCACAAGGGGCAAATGTCATGCCAAATAAATGACCAATTTAAAAGTGCACTGGAGGGATAGAATCCTGTCCCAGAGTGAAGGGATAGATTCCTGTCCCAGAGACTTCCCATACTCTGAAACAGACTACCTATCTATATCAAACAGAGCTCCTCATTAGCACTCTTCAAGAAAAATCTTGATGATTGGATGGGAAATAGGAAATTCACCCCAGGGATCACTTCTGTGGCTCTGCTCAACAGGGGCACAGGAAAATAATTTTCTTGGGTGGTGAAAGCTAGGGTACCTTTTTGGCTAGGCTTATATAGGCCCCAGGGCTAATAGCCTAATACCTATCTATGAACCTATGAACACTCAGTTAGATGGCAAACCTCCTACTCACCTTTCCTCCCTATCTAAACAGGTGTACCCCAAGCATCTATTCTAGACTCCCTTCTTTTTAATATTTTTACTAACAATCTCTGATTTGCCTGCTGCTCCTCTTCTCTTATTTATTTATTTATTGCATTTGTTAACTGGGAAAGTCCACTGGGCCTAAGAAGAGCCCATTTTCAGTGGAGGCCTGGGGAGAAAAGCTTCACAATGTACATAGCAAAGCAAAAACTTTATAGAATAGACAATAGAATTCAATTTAAAAATGCTGATACATAGAATATATTTACAAAGCAATTGTCAACAGGGTATGAGTAAAAGAGAATTATGCACATCATCTATTAGCATATTAACTTCAAATTCAAATTAAGTATTAGCATATTGACTTCTATCAAAGTTGTTGGTGTGTTAGAGAGAAGAAGTGTGTGGGGTGGGGTGGATGTAAGGTGGGAGGTAGATATGTGACAGGTGGAGAAAGTGGAAAGGTACATATTGGTGAGATTCCATAGATAGTGGAGAGTAGGAAAGGAAGATAAGGAAGTTAATAGGATAAGTACAGGATAGGGGTATAGAGTAGTATGAGGTTAGAAGTACAAGGTTGCAGATATACAAGTATCTAGCAGGAGGAAAGAGATAGGGATGGAAGTGTGAAGTAGGTAGGGGAGAGAAGCAGGAGGGAAATAGAGGAGAGTGGGTGGAAAGTGTATGGAGGTAGATAGGAACCTAGTGTGGGAAATTAAGTGATTAGGTTTTTGGTAGGGAACAGGAGTATATCCATTGAGAGAAAATATGTCATTTTAAGGATTTTCTGAAGGAGGCTGGATTGCTGATCATTCTGAGAGAGGGAGGAAGAGTGTTCCATAACTTGGAGATGGCATAGGAATATAACATTTTGCCAGCTGAGAGTTTTGGTTTCACTACAGAAAGCAACATTTTGTTTTCTGAAGGTGGCGAGTGGGGTGGTATGTGGTCATTAAGAATGACAGTGAAGGGCAGCTTTGTGATTGAAAGATTAACTTGTGGGCTATAGTTAATTGTAGGTATGTTAGGTGGTGCGGAGATTCTAGCCAATTGAGTTGTTGAAGAGAAGAACAGTGGTGTGTGGAATATTTAGAGTTTGTAGCAAGTTTGGCGATTTTATTGTAGCAGGAGTCAAGTTTACTTTTTAGGGGGGACTGTAGTTTGGTGAAGATGGGGGCACCATACAGCAGAGTAGTGAGAAGAAATGAAGAGGCTAGGGTCTTTTTGGTGGAGAGGCTGAGGAAGTAGTTATGCCTGTAAAGGGCACCTAGCTTTTGATGTGTTCTCTTTTAAGTTACTGTGGATATGAAGATCAAATGTTAAATTGTCATTGATAATGACTCCTAGCAGTTTTTTTTACTAAGGACAACTTCTAAGACAATGTTATTTTGGTAGGTAACAGTAAACAGAGATTTGTCAATATGGCTAGTTTTTGAGGGGGTAAATAATAAGAGTTTGTTTTGTGGGGGTCTAGGGCTAGGTGGTTTTTGGACATCCAGATCTCAGTAGAGTTGAAAGCTTCTTGGGTCAGATGCTGTAGTTTGGTGAGAGATTTAGAGGAACAGATTATAGTTGAGTCATCAGCATATTTGGATGATGGAGTTATCTGTTAGAGATTGATGGAAGTTGTTGATGAATATGCTGAAAAGTGTGGGACCCAGTATAGAACCCTGGGGAACACCTGTATTTGTAGGAATGAAGGGGGATGAGGAGTGTTGCCATTTGGTGAATTGCTGTCTATTATTGAGGTAATTGGTAAACTATAGAAGGGTGGGGGGATAGTCCTAGGTTGGAGAGTTTGGTAATTAGTAGAGAGTGTGAAATAGTGTTGAATGCCTTAGAAAGATCTAGAAAGAGAGCTGAGACTAAGGAGCCAGTATCACGAGCTTTATTGACTGTATCTAAGAAGGAAATAAGGGCGGTGTTGGTACTATGGCTGGGCCTGAATCCGTGTTGAGTGGGAGAAAATAATTGGTGTATAACTAAGTGATCCAAGAACTGGGTGTGGATACATTTTTCAAGTATTTCTGAGATGGGGGAGAGTATGGTTATGGAATGGAAGTTTGTGATATCAGAGGTATTGCCGCCTTTATGCAAAGGGATGACAAATGCTTTCTTCCAGATGTCTGGAATGCAGGATTCTAGAACTGATCTATTGACTGGGATGCTAACAGGGTAAGCAATGGAAGGGGCTGCTAGTTTTAGGTATTCTGGAGGTAAGTTATCAGCAGCATTTGTACAAGTTTTAGTTTGAGGAGGTGTTTGTGGATGATGGATATAGGTATGGTTGATAGAGTGAAGTAGGGTAGGGGGGTTGAAGGATTGTAAGTTGTTGGGTGCTCATAGTATCAGGGTTAATAGGTGGGAAGAAGGTAGCAAGTTTAGCGATAGTATCAATAAAATATGTGTTGGAAGAGTATTGCTAGCTCAGAGGAAGTTTTGTCTGGGTTTGGGCATGGAGTGTTATTAGTCCCTGGGTGGAGTAGGGAATTAATGGTTCCCCAGAATATTTTGGGGTTTTGTTTACTCTGCTCTTGCATAGATAGGAAGTGTTGCCGTTTATCTTTGGTAACTAAGCATTTAGTTTGTTTCCAAAGATGTTTGTAATGATTGAGGTTGGTGGATGTTTTATCATTTTGCCAGGTTTTCCATGCCTTATCTCTGGTGGACATGAGTTGCTTTGTGGCTTTAGATAGCCAGCAGGTATGATTAAATTTGACTGTTTTGAGTCTGAGGGGAGCAAGACTATTTAGGGTTTGTAGAAATGTAGAATTAAAGAATTCTACAGCTTCATTGAGTGAAAGAGTTTTTAGTGGACTCCAGTTTATTTTTTTGAAGTATGTCATTGAGGGCATCATGGGCAAAATTAATCAACTCACGGGAATATCTATATTGGTGGGGGCTGGGTGTAGAGTTGGGCTTAATTTTAATGAATGCTGGACAGTGGTCACTGATACTGTCTGGGAGAGTGCCTGCGGAGGAGATGTTGTTGGGTTCAGAAACCAGAATCCAGTCTAAGGTAGAGCCTTTGTTATTGTTTTTGTGTGGTCTGGTAACATCATAAGTAAGTTGGGAGTATGTATAGAGGTTGACATTTGTAGAGAAGTTTTTATTGGTGATGTCTAGCCAATTGATATTTACATCTCCTAGAATAATAGTTTTGTTTTGTATGTTGAGGGCTGTCCAGGCTAGAATGTCTTTTAGAATGGGGCAGTTGATACCTGGGGGAATGTATATAACTATAAAGCAGAGGTTTTTGCTATTATTAAGTTTAAGGAATGTAACTAATAGCTCGGCAGAGGAGAATGGAGGAATAGGTTTAGAGTAAGGGATGACTGTGTAGTTGCTTGGGTAAAGTAAGGCAACTCCACCGCCTTTTTATGGAGTTTGTCTGATCTGAGGCAGGAGAAGTTTGGTGGAAGGAACTCAGAATCTGTGATATTTGGCTTTAGCCAGGTTTCAGTGAGGGTGGTGAAGTCAGGTTTATGTTGGCTTAGCCATGCATGCAGGTGAGGAATCTTGTTCCTAATGCTTTGGAGATTAAGAGTTGTAAAATTTAGACATTTTGAGTAGCAGGGAGAGTTATGATATGGGGGCTGGGCCTGGATTAGGGTGTATATCACCACAAAGGGTTAATTTACAGAGAGTAGAGTAGTAGATAGGAATGGGCTTTTTTTAGAGTAGTTGATAGGTTTGTGATCTTGGTGAGACATAATATTGTGTTGTGTGGGGAGCAGAATAACTTTCTTTGTAGTATAGAATTATTGGGATATAAGCTGGAGCAGATAGCTGTGTAGCTATGTGATATATGATAGTGAGCTGATGTAGTGGGGGAGGGGTGATGGATGAAATGTAGTATTATATGAAGTTAGTGTGAGCAAGAGACAGAATTGTAGAGTGAATGTGAGAGAGAAGATGTTGAACAGAAGAGAGATAGTTGAGGTTGTGTCTGTGTGATACTAAGGTTTAAGAAGTTGAGAGTGGGTTAGAGGATGTGAATAGGTAGGAAGTAGTGGGTGGTGGAAGTTTAGGATATATATTAGAAGGAGGAGTAGATAATATACTGAGAGTCTGGAAGGGATGAAGTGAGGTGAGGTTAAGGATGGAATAGGGTTGGGAATAGAGGAGTAAGTGCAAGTGGAGAATTAGTGATGGGAGGAGTATGTAGGTGGAGTGGTTTGATTGGAGGTAGGGGGTGTGTGGTGTAATGGAGAGGTGGTATGTATGTGGGTGCGGTGTGAGAAAATTGGTTGTGGATAGTGGGAGGAGTTAGGAAGTGGAGGTGTTTGAGTGGTGGTAGGTGTGGCAAAGTTAGGTATAAATGAAATCAATGTCGGGGTGGGCGGGAATGGGAGTAGAGTAGGGGAGTGAAGTGAGCCCGAGTGTAGCAAGGGCGAACAGAGTGGGGTCAGCCCCCACTGGAACAGGCAAGAGTCCCGCAAAAAAACTATCACCTTTTTCTACACTTTATTCAGTTAGTTTTTTGTCACTTTAACTTAAATATACTGCATACATTTGCTGCTTATCTATGGGTTTAAGTGGTTAAAAGCACCGGGGTTGGGTAATAGCTATGGGAAAGTAGTCTATGGGGAAGAAGGAAGGAGCAGCTACAGGGAAAAGTGTTTTCAGGTCGATCAAATTGCTAGAGTGCTAGCCCTAGAAGTCACCCAGAACATTTAGAAAGCAGAAACAAAAACAGCTGAAAGCTGAATGCAGACACCTACACTATAGGTTATAGTGAAAACACATCTCTGAAGATATTTGGGGGGATGTCAGAAATATCTGCAGTCCAATATTAGAGGTAAATGGTGGCACTATGGGGGTAACCCAGGTAGTAGTACTGGTGTTTCAAGCTGTAAACAAACAAGAGGTGCTAAGGTAAGAAGATGGAAGGGAATAAGTAATACAAGTCAGAAATGGACAAGTGAAAACACAGGAAAGACAAAGAGGAAGCTAGCGAGTGCCTGACTGGATGAACAAGGATATGGCAGAGGTAGTGAGAGGGCAGTGAGATAGAAGGGTGAGATGAAATAAAGCTAACAATCAAGGAAAAGTACAGGAGGGAGGCGGTAAACTTGTTTATGAATCACAGGTATAGAATGCATACAATAAATACAAGCAAAAGGGCATAGACTGTAATCCTAGCCCAGGCAGTAAAGTACTTTGCATACAGATAAACCAACACTCTCTACAATATAGTTAATTCACTAATAACAGTAATAATGCATTAGGTCAGTGGGTAAAACATAACATAATCACACAGTTAAAAAGCCTGTTCATGTCTTTCCGTAATCAGATAAAAGGCCTACTCTTAGTCAATGTGGCACGCATTGCTGATACAGCATTCTGTGTGCAAAGAGTAGCAATCACTGGTCACTATTACATACAGATGGAGAATGGCCTCCCAGTAGTTGTTGCTTAATAAAGAATAGCAATCCCTAAACACTTTAAATGCTGTTGGAGAAAGGTCACCCAGTAGTTACTGCTTGTTAAGTACAATTGATGATAAACGGTAATGGCTGCTCAGACTAGATCTATCTCTAATGTGTTTGCAGTAAAATCTAGCCCGTAGAGTACAAATGACTTAAAAATAAGCAATACAATGTGGTATAATAAGCAGAATTGTCCTCTTAAATATAATTGGTGCTGCTACAAGTTGCATGCTGAGCGCATGTAGAAGCTGTTTCCCCACCGAGAAAGCGGTTAGAGAGAGCCCACTCAATAATCTCTAACTATTTGGCTTAAATATAATTGGTGCTGCTACAAGGTGTATGCTGAGAGCATGTAGAAGCTGTTTTCCCACCGAGAAAGTGGTTGGAGAGAGCCTGCTCAGTAATCTCAGTACAACAGGAATGCTAGCAAGCAGCAATATCTCTATGTTTAGCTAGAATACAGTAAAGAGTGATAACTGTGAGCTAAGAGCAGTAGCCATTACACAGTTGTACTGCAGAGTGAGAATTCCTTCATATTAATAACTATATTATCAGAACAGTTGCAGTTATACAGGCACAAACGTTCCATGAATGAGGCACCCCTTAGCGCCAATAAAGTGTGTCAGCAAACTACTTAGAAATGCGTTCTGCTGTGTAAAAGCAGCATAACACCACAGTTAGATGTAGGACACAGATAAATAGACCCTTTACAATAAAATAAACATCACAATGGCACTTTCGGTACATTATTAAGGCAAGAATGTACTTAATAGCATACAAAATTATGCAAAACAGACTTACAGGCAAGCACACTATGTGGAGAGACCACGGGGCATCTGAACAGGTGAAGGTGAGGTTTGAAAATGGCGCCACATGAGTGGCCTAGTAGATATAGATTCTGGTTTGGTGATTGGAGAGGGTCTGCACATATTCCTGGAGGGGGTTAGGTATCACAGGAGAGTTGACCAGCCCCCACTGGAAGAGGCAAGAGTCCCACCAAAAAATGATCACCTTTTTCTACACTTTATTCAGTTAGTTTCTTGTCCCTTTAGCTTAAATATGCTGCATACATTTGCTTTTATCTATAGGTTTAAGTGGTTAAAAGCACCAGGGTTGGGTAATAGCTATGGGGGGAAAGTAGTCTATGGAGAAGAAGGAAGGAGCAGCTACAGGGACAGGCATTTTCAGGTTGGTCAAGCCGCTTATCCAGTTTTCCAGCTTATCCAGTACACTGATGATTCCACTCTTATTAGCCTCCCCAACATCCCTACTGACCTTCTCTCTCTCACCCAAACTCCTTTTAACACCATCAAATGCTGGTTAATCAATAACCAACTCATTCTTAACCCAAAGAAAACTAAGCTTCTTCTTTTTCTTCCAAAATCTATGTCTAATGTTAAAACTTCTTTCAGACTGTCTTTCCTAGAAAACACCATCATTCGTGCAGACTCCCATACTAAACTTCTAGGAGTCACAATATATGATCAACTAAAATTTGACCATCATATCCAACATACCATTAAAAGACCAATCAAAAGCTCAGTTTACTGGGGGTGGAGCCTAGATGGCACTCTGAAAGCAGCACTTTTGTAGAACTCCTCAAAAATACTTCAAATAACAGGAAATAATCATTTTTTACAAAGAAAAACAGTTAATTATTGTTCTTTAACATTTATGCTATCATTATATCTAGTTTGGAATATATTCTTCAAAAATTTCCTGTCAGAAATATCTGGAGTTTAAAACTGCTCTCTGAAGATAAGTGGCTCAAAGAACTCACATGCAGAATTTACTTTGAAGAAAGAAATTCAGTTGATGTCTTCTACTTTACAAGAACCATCTATTAAAATGGACCGCTTCAATAACAACTTAGAAAACTTGAGAGAAAGCTATCAAAAACAAACTGAATCTTTTAAAGAGTTACTTCAACAGCATCAAACTAAAACATTAAGCATTGAAGAGTCTTTATCTAATATTGATGGAAGGGTCACATAGGGAAACATTCAGGGAGATGTCCTTCAGCAGCAAAATAAATGGCTTATCATCAAGTTGGATGACATGGAAAATAGAGAAAGGAGGACTAATGTGAGAATATTTGGTTTACCAGAAAAATCTGAAGGAGATGATATTATTTCATTTCTTAATTCATGGTTACCCGAATTCCTAGATCTAAAAAAAAGGATTCTCTTATGGTATAGAAAGAGCTCATAGAGCCATTGGGAAACCTATTCCTTCATCACCATCATCCACTCCCAGGTCAGTAGTGGTTAAATTTCTCTCTTATCTTGATAAAGAACTTGTCCTTAAATGTGCTTGGAGAAGATCCCCACTGAAATACCAGCAAAATATAATTAGATTTGACAATGACTTTTCCTCTAGAGTTTTTGAAATGAGAAAGAAAGCCTGGCCACTTGTAAAATTACTTAAACAAAATAAAATAAAGGCACAACTGACATACCCAGCAAAAATAAGAATTTTTACTTCAAATGAAATAAAAACTTTTAATGACATTGAAGAAGCAGTAACCTTTGTCAAAAACAATAATATAGTTACAGTTCCGGAGGAAATGGACTGGGCTTTAACTACATCACTGAAAAGATCTCCGGAAAAAATAATTGGATTGATGTAAAAAAAAAAGAAGCAAAGAACTGACTCAAAAGTATCTCTTCCACTACTTCTCCCAAAGTATCAACTAAAACTAAAAATATATGCTAAAGGTAACAATTTAATATTGTTTGTTCTTTCTTTTAAACATGTTATAAATTCTATGTTATAAACTTATAATACACCTATTGCATACTTTAGAGTTAAAGTTCAGTTCATAAGTGACATATTAACATCAATAATTTAATTGACTCAGTTTACTTTTGTTTATGACAGTATTTTATGGGGAAAAGAAATTATTTGCTGAGTAAGAAATGTTAAATATACATTGTACTTTCTAGTACAATAAGAGCTATGTTTTAGTTAATTTAATTTTCTTAATATTAGTCGCTAGATAATGGGTGGGGTTTAGTTGCATTTTATGACTAATCTCAGTCATTGATATGGTTTTATGATTAATTTAATACAAAGTCTTTGCATATTCACTGGAGGTTATTATTGTTAAGAAATTCATGATTTCAGTTGAACATTTATTTTTAAAATGAAGAAGTGAAGCTTTTTAAATGCACAAGACTTGCAGGGAAATCTTCAGTTCCCTTTATGCCTGTCAGTGCATTTGCGAACTGTTGTGAATGTAGAGAGCCCTTTTGACATTTAACTTCTAACTATAAACCCTACACATTAAATGAATATCACTTTACCCATCTAGTTAGTTCAATAACATAGAATTTATTTTTGATATATTTAAATGTTTATTTGGATATTTCTCCTCCATTTTTTTTTGTTTTGAGGAGTTAAAAAGCCTTGAATTGCTAAGCGTTACACTAATTGGAATCTCATTTTGTCTTTTTATCGAACACCATAGTATAAAGTGGAGGAATATTAAAAGTAGCCTGTTTTGTCTTTGTTTGGGTCAGCATTGACATGGAACATTGTCGTTGACGCTTATATGAAGCGTATTTTTCTTGTGGCCAATGACAACTTGCATAGGTTTTTGACTTGCATGTAAGTCACTACATCTGACTTTTTATAAAGATCTTCTCACATTTCTCTCAAAATAATAAAACAAAAATAATATTTATGTATTCACTAGAAAAAAATCACATATGTTCACATACTAAAGTATAACAGACATGGAAAATCCAAAGCTGGGCTTGATTTGGTTCATAGGGAGTTTACTGGAATCGTAAGAGAGAAATGCGAGAGTGATCTAGCATAACAGCACTGCAGTTTTTAAAAGATATTCCTGTTCCCCACAGATGAAGAACATAAAAACCTCTAGTTATGAGCAAAAACTATTCCCAAAACACCCAGTGATATCTGTACAGACCAGTTATTTTCTTTGTTTCTCCACAGCATTCTTGCAATGCTCCTTAATGTCAACAACAATCTGTCATCCGTTAGAACATATTTGGTTTCCTGCCAGCTCTCTTGTATTTGACAACTGTGTCTCGGTGCTGGTGTGTGGTGGTAGCTCAGTGTGGGGCTCTCTTCATTGTCCCCCAGCCATTTATGGACCAGTGGGTGGGTTTTCCCATTCTAGTCTAGCTGTGCAGTTGAGTGGATTTTTTGATTACACTTGGGAATGGTGCATGTGAGCTACTGTGTGTGAGTTTGTGTGGTTGGCTAGTCAACAGATGTTCTGTAAAAGGAATTTGATTTTACAAATTTCAAACAATATACATGACACCAGGTATTCAATTTCAAAGATGACCCAAAGCACCGTACTTACACAGCCTACGACAACACACACTGCTAACAAGAATGGCTGTAAATATAGAATAAACATCTATCTCTATAAGTTCTTCTCACTTAATAGATGACTGCAACATAAAGTATATTAAATACTGTTATGAAACTGTGGGGATAGTTTTATTACAGATTAGAACAGTGGCTATATTTTTTGTAACACCATCATATGTAATGGTTTATGTGCTCATGCAATTTGTCTACAGAAGGGGAGGTTATCGCACACAATCAGGCCAAAGGCAGATCCTCCTAATCTGAGGAAACTGCCATTGTGGGTTCAAAGAGCTTAATATGATATAGCTATTGCCAGTCATTTTGTTGGGGGGTATAAGTCGCAATGCTCAAGATACATAAGCTTAAAAATTTTTGAGACATGTGTTTGACTATCTTGAGTCATAATGAGATAACTGACGTGCTGAGTCATGTGACAGTGATGCTCATGGGACAATTAAAGGTGCGTTAAATATGAATACATAAGAGTTCATGGTAATGTAGAGGAAGGGTTTTGCTGCTTGAAGCTTACTGTGGGAAAATGCAACCACATAAACCTGTATATGAGCAAGATAGAAATGTTTTTTGTCTTTTTTTATATCATAGCTATAATAATCATTTATGTTTATTTTAACGCTGATTCATCCCTGTGGGATTCTTTTAGCTTTACAGCTACATTAGCATTCTAAGGGGTCAAATATTAGTGTTCGCATTGTGTTCATTAATCCTGCCTGTCGGCATTAATGTGCTTTCTGAACCATATTCACAACAAGTTCCTCATCTCCAAGTGATAGTAAGAATGCAGCCTCCATGACTCAGCATAGCTTTCCCTGTCATAAATACATCCCCTTACAATTTCTTTGTTTCAGTTAACCTTACCTCTTCCCAAAAGATATACAAGCCTCATAAATTCAGCAAAGCAAACTTACACACTTCAGCTTCCACCGGTACAGGTCAAATCCTCTCCAGAAAGCCAACATTACATCTTAAGAAACCACAAAAGAAAAATGTGTTAGCAGGTTACATTACACTAGATTATTATTGTAAAAGCTGCATTCTGCATCTGGGTAGAAAGAAAATATTCTTGAATTTAATTATCCCTGACTAACAAACTCAGGGCTGAGTGTTTCTCACTGATGGCAAGTATGGAGGGGACTTTGGGCAGTGTATCAGCAGAAGAGCAGGGGCACATGTGCAGACATCAAACAATGTTTGGTCATGGCAGTGGTTGTTTTTCTACATGGGAGGCACTTTGTGGAGCATGTAACACAATAAAAATGGCAGCAAATAGTTTCTTAAATGGTTACAGCAGTGAGACACCCAGGTTTGCAGAACATATTATCTTGCAAGTGGCCCTAGAGCACGCAAATTGAATTACCCATGCCCCATTGACCACACAAGTTACTACTACAAACACTCTAGGGACAATTAACTCAAAAGCAATACTAATGTATAGCAATTGTATAGTGTGATGTGGGCTCATGCTTTCTTTTCAAAAACAATAGCTGGCAAACAAACATGGCATTCACAAACAACAAGCATGAGAGATCCATTTTTAAATGGAGGAATAGTGTGATATTGACTTCACAATTAGAAGAGGAAGAGAAATTATAAGGTCTTATCTAATACTTGATCTTTACAAAGCTATATATCATCGGAAACTCCATACCTGTAACACTGCTTCTCATTTGATACAGTAGTGACAGGATGCAAACAAAGAGCAATGTGTGCATGCTCATTTATCTATGCAAAGGTTGTCCCTGATTTATTTATTTCTATAGTGCACTGACATCATAAGAATAATTTTAGGTACACCCATAATGTTTACACCTATAATGGTATATCTGTGGGCAGGGCTCATCCAAATAAAGAAGGCTAAGAACAATGATGTTAGAAATTAGTACTAATATCAGTTTATACAGATTCAGAACCACATTTACAATTATTTAAAGATGGACAAAATGTGGAGTGTTTGTCTAGTGAAAATAGCAGGTAAACTACTTACAGGTGAGCTGCAGGAATATGTAAGTTGCATAATGTTTATATTCAATAGATGCAAGTTGGATGGTTCATTATTTAAAGTTTCATATTAGCATTATAGTATGGGACACAAGGAAGTGAGTTCTGGTCGTGCAACTGTAATAATGGGAAAAGTACACTAATAGAACATATTCTGCAAGTTCACTGAATATATGCTGACGAGGCCTGAAATTCCTGGATTAGTAGAACTTTAAACAGGTGACAATACATGCAATGTTATTAGTTGACACTCACAGTAATAAATTGAGACTTGTACAAATTCATTCTAATTCTACTCTTGAAACCTGTTAACATGAAGGATTGTGTACAGGTCTGTACTGATACATATGAAAAAGAAGGGAAAGGTGATTGTTAAACATTGTTCAAAATTTAAAAAAAAGGAAGTAAATGAAATATAAAGGCAAGATATATACATATGGAGTCATTAAAACATAGAGAGGGTAGTTGAAGCATTCTTCAGTTGACTCATTTTACTACCTTTGTTTTTTCAAATTACTCATGAACTTGCATTCTTTATTAAATGAATACATAATAACAAGACTCTAAGGCACCTGTATGTTGCATATTTTGTGGTGTTTTGAGAGAAGATAAAATTGGGAATTGACTTCACAATTAGAAGAGGAAAAGAAAGTGTGAGGTCGTATCTGATACTTGATTTTTACACAGGTATATATTATCAGAAACTCCATATCTGTAACACTACTTCTCACTTGGTATACAAACAAAGAGCAATTTGTGCATGCTCATTCATCTAGGTAATGATTCTAACCACTAAATGCATTCAAAAGAAATTTACTGCTAAAAAGGCTTGAGGTTGTGAAGTTATTATTTCAAAAAACTGACAGATTGATTATCTTACCTATTTTTTTTTTAAGATTTGGCTTTGTTTATTTAGCATTTATGGTAGCTGTTCAATTAAATTTATAATGCCTAGCATGGTATTGAGTTTTTAATATTGAGATATAACTGTGAACAATCACTTATGATCTACCCTATTTTAATGCTCTACATTAAGAGTAGCAAAGGAGCTCTTTACTGAAGTTTGGAGTAATGTACAAATACAATATTGAGCTCTATTACATTAAATTTCTATGTATAGTACTGTTTGGAGCAGTATTTATATATGTATTAAAACATTACATGTCTAGAACAATACAATTTGAATTCTTCAACCAATGCATCAGAGAAAAGGTGGTTTATGGATTTACTATGGCTCACTAGATTTATTGTTGATACTATTGTAGTTAAGTCTTACAATGTTGGCCATAGTATATCATATAAGATAATTACTAAATGAATGAGTCACTTTACAGAAACTCATGAAAGTTGAAATGTAACTGGTGTAAAAAATATCTCTTGAATTTTTTACTTACATTTTATGAATATTTGATTTTGATTGATATACATATTTGATTCACTATGCATAAAGTAAATTTGTTCAAGTTATTGCCTAAATTTTATATTAAGTTAATTTTATAATAAATGCATACTTATGTGCATGGATCAAACTAGAAGTATATGATGGAGTTGATTATTTATTATCTCCAGAATAACATATAATGGAGCCTCTAACTTCTCATTTGATTTATTGTTAGTAATGAGGGTTAATCTGACTGAACATTTTAGTTATTTCAGATTAGGAATGATATTCATTCCCTGTTTGTTAAAAGATAATTTTAAATATTTGTTTATACATGTGTGTAAATTAACTATAGTACTTTTGTTAGTCTTACCTTTTCGCCTCTTCTAGTATATATATTATACAAATCAAAAGGAAATAAGAAGGTTTACTACATTATTAATATATGTATGGAAGATATGCAGCAAATAAGTAACAAAATAACCTGTTATTGTTTCCTATCAGAACTCTTCAATAAATAAATTAACTGGATGAGTATAGAACTTCTCTCACTAAAAGTGAATTGTTTAAATATTCCAAGGAAAAGATCTAGCCTACTTAAAGATCTAAAAGTAAACAAAGCAAAATTAACATTTCTACAAGAAACTCACTTTAAAGCTAATGTTAATTTCATTTGGAATCCAAATGATTTCTTAAAGCTGTCTACCTTTTCCTACAGTAAAATAAAAAACAGAGGAGTATTAACATTGTGGAGGAAAAGTGTTACCAATCCTCAAGTAAAATATAATTATGAACACAAAGATGGCCTTTTATCAATAGTAATAATAAGATATAGTAATAGAATTTGGACATTGATGAATCTTTATTGGTTTCCAGGTATAGGAGTAGGAACAATTAAGAAGCACATAGAACTTATTACTAAGACTTCAAAAGGTAGTCTAATTGTAGGAGGGGATTTTAATTGTATCTTAGATAGTCAGAAGACTACAAGTAGATGGCCATTTCGTTTAACATCTACAGGAAGAACTCTTAAGAAATGATTAAACAAAGTGAAGTTATTAGATTCCTTTAGTCTTAAAAATGAAAATTCATTACAATTTTCTCATAGTGATTATAGATTCAATACTCAAACAAGAATTGATAAATTATATGTATCCCAAGATTTAAAAATGAAAATATAACATTCTTCCATAATTCCCTGCCCCATGTCTGATCACAATTCACTCATTCTTATAATCCAAATGAACTTTAAGAAACTAACACTTACTAAAATAATTCCTGCATATTTTACTAAATTAAATGAGTTTAAGACTTGGTTAGATTTGGAAATAAAATATTATTTAGATGCAAATAATACTGGTGACGTAAATGTAGTTATATTATGGGATTCATTAAAAGCATGTCTTTACGGTAAAATCATTTCCTGGTGTAACAATAAAGTAAAAGAATGGGTGTCTGAATTAGTTAATATTCAAAAATGCATTATAGAATTTAACCTTAAGGATGTGAAAAACCTGGTCAAAAAAAAAAAAGAAATTGTAGAATTAAATAAAAAATACAATGACATTATAATGCATGAAACCAATCTGGCATTGGAAAAATTAAAATTAAATTCATACGCTGCTTCACGAAAATATATGCATAGCCTAGCAATGAGCATTCCAATACAAACAATATTACAAATATAATTCATGAAGGGGAAAACAAGAAAAATGTATCAGATGTAGGTGATATATTAGATGCCTTCAAATTCCATTTTACAAAGCATTATAATATTAATGATTCTTCTCATAACACTATAGATATAGGACTAGATTATACAAATTTAAATAAAATACCAGATAGTTTAAACATAAATATTCAGAAACAAATAACATTTAAAGAAATTAAAGAGAAAATTAAGGAAGGCAAAAATAATAAAGCTCCAGGTATAGACGGAATCATTATAGAAATTTATAAATTATTTCCATAATCAGTCATAACAGTACTTCAGAGGGCATTAAATGAAATTTATCTACAAGGCATTATTCCACCTTCATGGAGATACACATTGATGACATCTATTTTAAAAGAAAATAAAAATCTCAACTTGTGTAGCTCATGCAGGCCTATTTCACTTCTAAATAATGATTATAAAATGTTTATATCTATTCTGGTTAATGGGATTAAAAAATCTCTAACTCAATTCATTAATGAGGATCAAACTGGGCTTATTCACAATAGACACACTCAAGACAACCTACAAAGAATTTTAACCATTATAGATCTCTTAAATAGAGACAAAGCTGAAGCTTTAATAGTAACATTAGACATTGAAAAGGCATTTGACTCACTAAATTGGGATTATCTTTTGAAAATACTACAAATTTATAATTTCCCCTCAAGATTCATTAATTTAATAAAAAAAATTTATAAGGATAATCTATCTTAAGTAAAATTAGGCCCCTTCACATCAGATGGGATTAAAATTACTAAGGGTACCAAACAAGGATGCCTTATGTCACCACTATTGTTTGCATTAGCAATTGAACTTTTTTCTTCCACTATTAATCTTAACCCTACAATTAAAGGTATTGAAATTGATAATAAAATTCATTCCAAAATTATGCTCTTTGCTGATGATATTCTACTCACTTTATTAAATTCAGAAGAGTCACTATGTGAACTAAATTTATTAGCTGAAAAATGTTATCACATCTCAGGTTTAAAGATTAATGCTTCCAAATCGAAACACCAGTTATTAAATAATAAAAATAATTCAATTTCTAACATAAATCCAATTGTTGGGAAACAGGTTTCTTATCTAGATTACTTAGGAATTGTTTTACGTGAAACATTAGAATTAACTCTATCTACAAATCATAATAATATTCTGGGTACACTTAAATCATTAATAGTGAAATGGAATAAATTGTTTCTAACATTTCAAGGCAGATTGCAGTTAATGAAGATGGTACTCTTCCCAAAGGTAAACCACATTGCTTTAGCAATACCTATTATGCCTAGTAAAAAAAGTTTTAAAAGAATTAAATAGAATCTTTTTGAGATTCCTTTGGTATCCCCCCAAAATAGGATTGCTTTCCTAAACCATATTAGACCCTGGGAAATGGGGGGCATAAACTTTCCTGATTTAGAATCTTACATTAAAGTATCTATTCTTAAAACAGTTATAAATTGGATAGATCCAAAAGGTTCTTCCGCTTGGAAAACATTACATACTGGTATTTTTCAGGAAGAAAACAAATTAGCAAAAAATATGCAACTGCTTGGACAGAACAATGTACTCTGGAATATCATCTGTATCAACTTACAATACAATATCACCAAGCCTACTAATCTAAATTATATAAATTACATTTACAACACTTTCTGGAACTTCATAAACAATAACATTGAAATTAAATTATGGTTTCAGTTATTAACTCCTTTTAATATTACAAAAAACTTTGTTAATAACATTTCCATAAATACTCTTAACTCATGGAAAGGAAATAATTTCTCATGTTGGTATCAATGTATAGAAAATCTGACAGTCATGAATGTCAATCAGTTAATTAATACATTCAACCTATCAAGTAGTGACTGGTCAGTTCTTAATAGTCTGGTACCATATGTGTAAGATATGTGTAGAACACTAGAAAATTCTTCATTTAACTCCATACCTAAATTTATATTTTATATATATGAAGTATTATACAGAGACTTTAATTGGACAAATTTAACTTCAAAGTTATATAAAATTATTATTAGTTACAAAACAAAATCTAACCAGAAATTCTGGAATTTTATCAATAAAGATTGTTCATTGTTGTTATCTAAGGAGTCAAAAATAAACATACTATATTCTATTAAGTTAACTTCAAATATGCAAAGTTGGAAATCTTTGCATGGACATTCTTGCATAGAGTCTTTTACACCCCTAATAAAATAGCTAGATTTAAACATACTAATGATGCAATATGCTGGAGATGTAATCTAAAATGTAATGCTGATTGGTCACATATTATATATGACTGTATTCATATTAAAAAAAATTGGGAGGATATTGGTGAATTTCTGCAGGCCATTTTTACTGACTCTTTCATTTTGTCAAAGTCATTAATTCTTCTGAATAAAATTGAAACCACTACTATGAAAAAGAAAGAAAACTTAATCTTCTTTGGACTATAATGGCTGTCTCAAAAAATGCATCACTAGGAAATGGAACTCCTCTATCATCCCAACAATTGATGATATTCTCACTCTACTGAAAGAAGTAGCACTGTTGGAAATTAAAGTCAAGGAAATGAGGATCTTTCCAAAGAAATTGACTAATAATCCTTGGGAGAAAGTTCTCTCCCTAATAGAGACACTTAAAATGGACACAATTTTATCTTCATAAGAAAAGAAGAAGAAAGAATGCAAGTTATAATTTGTTAATGCTTGTACAATAATCTTTATTATTTGTCTGTGTATCTGTGATTGTATTCCTTTTGACTTTGTCTTACCTGAGGCCAATGTTTATTCTGTAAATAGTTCATTCAATTCACTTTTATTTGATCTGTTATATTTACTATTTATTGTTTTAAAAAAAAAAAAGTTTTTCTGAATAAAATTATTTGTACAAAAAAAAGCTCAGGTTACTGTATAGAAACAAAAAAAATCTTATCCATCACTTCAAGTACTTCACTAGCTGAAGCCTACTGCCTCCCCTCCCTTCTCTATTCTTCGCCTATATTCACTGACCTCCAAGTAAAGCTCTTAACCAAACGTCAACAAACTCACAACCAGACAGCAAGATTTGCCTGTACTTTCCCTTACAGATCCCATCATTGCCTTGCCCTTAAACAACTACAGTGTCTTGAATTACCTCAACTACTCCAACTTTCTCAGCTATAGATGACACACTTTCTACTGTAAAACCCATTGACTTTTCTTCCCTGTCCACCCTCTAACCCTATAGAAATCGTCATGACCCCCTTCGTACCGCTGATCAACTGCTACTCAACACATACAGGCCTAACAAAACTATTGGCAGATTACTCTATAAATGCTCTTTATTCCAAACCTGGAACAAACTCCCAACCAGCATACCTTCCATTAAATCCTCATTTCATTTTAAAAGAGAACTGATGAACTATCTTGCTAACTCTCCCTCCAGCACCTGTTATCACCCAACCTAACACATTCTCACCCTATTGTCAGACCATAACAATCTTTCCTTCCTTACTTTAATATAACTTTCTTATACACTAGAACTGTAATCCCTCAGCTCTGCCACTGACTGCTACTATACTTGTATGTCACCCTTCTCTTTCTTACCTATTATACTTCCTCCCCATCCTCCTTTCATACTCTGCTATTCTCTATCTTAACTCTCCTACACTTTCCTCCCCATCCCTCTTCTTTCCACCCTTCAATTCTATTACTCCTATTTCTTCCTCTCTACCAACTTATCCTAGTGATACAAGATATTCAAGAACGCTTTTTTCCACTGCTGCCCTATCTGTAAATCATCATTTCTACTGCAGATCTCTACCTCTTCTACATTTAGGTTTCTGTTTATGCTTAATATTATATATTGTTAGTTTTTTCCCCACTATCACATGATTGTATATTCATATTGTATCTATGTTTATATATAGCATGAATGCATGCAGTTAGGTAAACAAATTCACATTATTTGTAATTTAAACTTTATTATTTATTTGTTATTGTCATAGTTATCATTATTTTTTGTTGTGGAGCTTTTCTTATCGGGTCTCCACTGAAAATGGGCTACCTGCCCAGTAGACTAACCCGGTTACAAAAAGATAAACGAATAAATAAAAAATACTTTACAGTTGTGGTTTAAAATCGAGATGGGCCTATATGAAGCTGACTCAGATGGGTTTATAATGTGTTTAACTATTACAGCCACCACAGCTTTCATCCAGGATGTTGGTGCCTCCCCTCATTTAAAAATAACTTTTAAACAAAACCTTATAGATCTTTATCACTTTTTTCCCTTCAAGCTTCCAAACTTCTTATCAGAATACCATCTATTCCTGGAGACTTTCCTATAGATTATTTATACATCACCATTTTTATCTCATCTTCTCCTATCTTAACTGCTAATTGTTAAGCCTCATCCACCTCTAACTTTGGCATATTTAACTCTTCCATAAATATTTCCATTTGTGATTTTATTTTTGGCTCTCACTTTTCTTATACATATTTCATAATATTTCTGAATTTTTTAATACCTCTACAAGATCTCTGGTTATTTTTCTTGTTATAAACTTCCTAGGGTTTGCAACAGCCTTCTCTACTGTCTTCTGCCTAAATCACTGCGTCAAAAATTCCCCCCTCTTTGGAGTTATTATCAAAAAGCAATTGCTTAATAGCAATAAATCTAAACTTATGCATATCATTCAAGTACTCCCTTATTTTTTCTTTAGCATCTTGTTCTGTGAGATTCCCATTATTTTGTAATACTTTAACATTACAATAATTTTGTAATACTTTACCATTTGTCACCTCCTCTAAATAATTCTTACTTAATTACTTATTACTTCTTAACCAGATTTCTTTTTCTTTAATTTCTACCTTATATTTAAGTTCCACTTTCATTTTAACACATCCACTAGTTATAACCTGTGGAGTACTTTATATCTTCTCTAATAACTCTGAGATAATTTCCATTACCCATTCCTTAAATGCCTCTTTATTGACAGATAGGTGGGATAGCTCCAGTGTCAAATCTTTTCATTACCCTGCACTTTTATATTAATAATTACTAGTGCATGATCTGTGATAATTAGTGGATGTTTGTCAAAATTCTCGATGAAATGCACATGCTCCTGTGAAATATAATTTCTGTCTAGTCTAGCCCAGTTATTGCACCTTGAGCATTATTTGTTTGTGTCTTTCGGCTTTTCCCGGTTAGGGGTTGCCACAGCAGAACTCCGGTCTGCTAATGATTGGTAGTGGATTTTTACATACCGGGTTACCAGCCCTGATGTACAACCTTCAACGAAGGCACATCCCATTCATGTATATCTCCACACAGAAGATGCTCTCGCTGAGAATCAAACGGGACGTCTTGCTATGAGGCGACAATGCTACCGCAGCATCACCACCACAGCTCTTATTGCACCTTGAGCATAATATGTAAATTCTCCCTGAGTTCCCACTACAGAATTCATGTTTTTCATCACAAATAGTTGCATAAATTTCTTCAGAATCTACCGTGTTTTGTTGTATTTTCCCCTTTTAGCCTCCTTAGATCATCCTTATTGTTTCAATCCAAATTTCATTCCCCTACTGTAAGTAATATTCCCTGCTGAAAGATGATTATTTCTTCCCATTTTTTTTAGCTCCATAATAGCATTTTTGGTGTGATATAAGTACATGACAGCATAACCCTCATCCTTTGCCAGCAGCCCCTTACTACCACAAATTTGCCATTATTGTCTTTTTCCCCCTGTTTATCACTACTGAAGCTCTTCCAGCAAATAATGTAAGTACTCGTTTCTTTTGTCCCTGATATTTTACAGGATATCCATCTTGAAATCCTTTCTCTATCAAATTCACATGCTCAGTTCTTTCCAAATGTATCTCTTGTAGCATCACTATTTTACTCTGCATTTCTTAATACAGTTATTTGTTACTTTTTGTCTACACCTGTGAGACCATTCACATTCCAAAATAATTTGGAAAGTATCACCATTATGGTAAGAAATCCTTATTCCCACCTATTATATATGACAGCTTTTTTTAAAATGTCTATTCCAGCTTTTGTGATACATGTACCTATTCATGTTTGGTAGGTTAATCTTTTATACATTTTTCTTATCATCAACACTGGAACCTAAGTCACATTTTACAAGATTTTTGTTTTAATAAAAGCCATCAAACAAAAAAAAAAAAACACAACCTAGAATACCCACAGAACCTGTTAACTTAATACAAACACAAAACTATTTATATCTTCAAATAATGAAGTTTAACCCTCCTAATAGAAACATTTGTACAAAATAGACATCTGCTAACACAGGTTCTAATACACCTGAAATTGAGATTGTGCATGTTAAGATTCATGCTATTGTCTGTGCTTCAACTTATAATAATAGGTGTCCTTTCTTTTTTTATCTTTCCCCATATGTGACTTGCATGCTTTCAGAAATCAATAGCTTTTAGCCTTAAAACAAACAGTGTTATGTCTTGTGTTGCCATGTTATCAGCTTGTCTCCATGTAAAAGTAAGAGAAAAAAAAGAAAAACATGTAGTCATCTTCTGTAGTCTGAAAGACAAGCTGAAACATTTATTGCTAAAAGAACATGTTTTATTATATTTGTTGTCCTCATATTTACTTGTTTCCAGTTAAAAATGTGTTATTAGATTAAGACAAGGGTCTTAATCCAGATATTCACTCAAGCAAAAGTAAGAGAAAGCATATCAGCATATATTATGTTCTGTGTAGTTTTACATCCCATCTCCACAAAAACTACCTAAGATTACAGTTTATTAAAATGCACATGCTTTTGTCTAGCTTTTCTTATCTTTTTGGATTGCAATACCTACATTTCTTAATAAAAAAGAAGAAACAAAAAGAGAAGAGGAAGATGATAAAGAAGACATCTATTTAATTTAGTAACTGTATCACATACAAGAGCAATTAAAACTGTGGAAAGGTTTATAGCAATACTGTTAAGAACAGAAATAATTTTATTTACTGCTTCCTTTTTCATTCATCTTCCATTCCCCTCCGCTCAAAGTTCTTCCAAACATTAATGATACGAAATAAGACAAATGCTTTTCAGTTCCTTTAATTTTAACAAAGTTAACAAAAGTCCTCTCTTTCCACTTACACTCATTCCCAAGCTGTTGATCTTCTTCCTGTTCATCTCCATTGCCCATCTGCAGACTTGTGTTCAATTCCAAGGTACTCCCTATTCTTCTGGTCAACTAGTGTGCTTTTCTCTGTCTCTCAATCATTTTCCTTTGGAACAGTGGAACAGGTATCATCTGTGAAGTAGCCTGTTCTGCATTAATACAATTCTTTGATACTCCAGGAAAGATATTATGAAGGTGGCTGGATACAGCAGCTTGAATCTCACACTTGCCTTTCAATATTTCCTGATTACTGAAATAAATGTATTTCTGTTCTGTGTGGTGTACAGCTGATAATCATTTTCCACAAACACTCTACTGTCACCAACTTTCAATACTTTGCCATTTTGCCACAGTTTTGACAGGGTCAACTGTTTCTGCTTGTAGGTTTGTATATTTACTAATAGAGGCCTTACCTGCATTGCCATGGCCAGATGTGGAGGATACATACATTGCGTTCTTTCATTTAACATTTCCTGGTGTGGAATACCAGACTAGCTGCTTATGTGTGCTTTCATAAAATGAGTAAAGTCTGTCCTTCTGGTTCCTTTGGTACAGCAGAAAATCTCAGATTTTCCCTATGTGCTTTGTCCTTTAATACTACCATTTTGAGAAAAAATTGTTATTGAGCAATCTCATACTCAGCCAGCCTTTTCTTCATTTCATCCTCTGATTTTTGTACTTGTATCAGCTCATTTGAATATCTGTTTAATGCTTTCTCCATTTCTCCAGTATTTTATTATTTGAGTTAATGTTTTGTGTCTTTTAATCATTTCTGGACAGGTATGACTTATTTTTTTCCAGATTACTGAAGCTTGAAATGCTTTTTACTGAACAGCTGCAGAATTTTTCCAAGTCAGTTTCTGGTTGATTTTACTTCAGGGTCTCTTAGTTTCTTCTTTGTTGGCATCCAGGCCATGTATTCACTAGCCAGTAAACCAGAAACTGAAACAAGACTGGAGTTGAGGGGAATGTGCAAAATTTGCTTCATATGAGTATGTGTATATATATATATATATATATATATATATATATATATATATATATATATATATATATATTTACTATCAAATGGGTGAACAGACTCTGTCTGAGTCACAGTAGTCCAAATCGACCCATTTGGTAGAATCGGAAGAACTAATGCAAAAATAAAGAAATGTACAACAGTGAATGCAATACAGCATTTGCTGTTGTGACTTTCTACATTTTCATGCAGATTGCACTATAGTGGGGATCGGAAAATGTACCATTTCCCCTCACTGTAGTCTGATCTCGGAATTTGTATATCTAAGTAGCAGGGAGTATGGGGAGCAGGGGGCTTGCCCCCTGCAAACAAGTTCTTCACTGTGCATTGCACAGTAATTCCATTTGCGGAAGTATGGTGAATATTCGAATTTTGATGAATTTGAACATTCAACATTTCCGCATTCAACTTTTTTGTTATTCACTGCAGTGGATTTTCAATTATATGTTTTATACAAATGATAATTCTCTTGCAGAGAGAACAACAAAATGATAGTAAACCTACATCTATATATATATATATATATATATATATATATATATATATATATATATATATCTATATATCTATATATATATATATATATATATAT
>NC_056736.1:140602200-140604700 GCF_019279795.1 Protopterus annectens | reverse complement strand
TTTTCCTGAGATGTTGGCCAGGAGGATGTGTAAAAGAGTAAATTCCCATGTTAGTGCTGATGCTTTATACCCCATTTTTTGCAGTTGTAACTTAAGGGAATTCCAAAGCTTGAAAACGCATTTACAACTCCAGAATATATGTATTATGTCTGCAATCTGGTCTTTACAGTGTGGACAGTATGGGGACTTAGTTGCATTGAATTTGTGATGAATTGCTGGGGTGAAATAAGCATTATTATTAATCATGAGTTGCGTGTAAGAGAGTTTTTTAAGTGGAATAGTTTTCAATGTAAAGTTGATTGTTTTTTCTATTTGCTGGTTATCCATATCAGGTTTTAATTTTCTCCAGTAATTAGAGAAGAGAAGGTCTTTCTGGAATTTGATTTCCCCTATCATTTTGTATGAGTTCATGATTGCTTTCCTTCACATTAACATAGTCTTCCAAAGTAGGGTACAGTTTTCAATGTCACTTTCGAGTATGGTAAGATTTTGGAGGTAACTGGAACACACCTCTTTGATTTGTCTTAAAATTATTATATATACTTTAGGTAAGTTTAGATTACTTCTTAATTCATGAATTGTGCTATTGAGGAATGGCTAGATATCTTGGATTCTCTTATGTTTTAACCGAGGGAAGGAGTCTAGGTCTAGCATCTTGTTATTTATTTTTAAGTTAAGATTTTTATGGAGGAGTTGTAGTATTAACATAGCTTGTCCAAGGTTTAAGGAGTGAAAAAGTTTTTGTTTTATATTTATAGAATGTTTTAGTGGCTCTATTATGTTATAGGCTTGTAAATCTTTTTTTATTTAAGAAGGGAAGTGCTTTGGGATTGATGTCTAGTGTTTTTATGTATCTATAATATATTGTTACCCAGGCCGGTGAACCAGTCTTTGCTGAGGGGTCATACTCTGCTATTCTCAGTATTCTATTAGTGTTGACAATAGAGTAGTAGGTTTGAAATCTGGCAAGTTCAGACCCCCTTTGTTCTTGGGAAGTGTTTGTTTTTGATAGGAGAGTCTGGTCTTTTTAGGTTCCCATACAAATTTTGCTAGAAAGGTATGAATTTGTTTAAAGAATTTATTATGTATAGTTATCTGAGATGTCATAAATAGATATATTAATCTAGATAGTATGTTCATTTTAATTATTGATACTTCAGACAAAAATGGTAGCTTAAGGTTATTCCATCTTGTACAATCTTGTGTTATGTTTTGCCATTTAAGAGTTACGTTATGTTGGTATAATTCCTTGTTATTCTAAAAGAAAGTAATCCCCAGGTAGTTGGTTTCTTCTTTTACTTTTATTTTGTCTAAGAGAGGTATTAGGGAGATGAATCTAGGTGGCCTTAAGGGGAATATATTTGTTTTATTAAGGTTTAATTTGTAGTTAGACATGTATGAGAATTGTTCAGTTGTGTTTATTATTTTGGTCATGTCTGAACTTGGTGTAGTAAAGTATATGTTTAAATCGTCTGCAAATGCTGAGAGATAAACTTTGAAGTTATGTATTGAGAGGGATTATGATATGTATTTTGTTTAATATATAGAAATAGGGACTCTAGGTAAAGGTTGAAAAGAAAGCATGTGTGGAAATGTAGAAATAGGTGTGACCCCCCCATCCTACGTAGAAATGTAGTAACAGTCAGGTGTGCCCCTCAATCCTGTGTAGAAATGTAGAAATAATCAGGTGTACCCCACCATCCTATGTAGAAATGTAGTAACAGTCAATGCCACATGATCGGCGGATACCCTGCAGAAACAGTATGCTACCCGTTGGTGTACAACACAAAGGTCTGCACTGAAGTTCAAACGGCCTGGACTTGATCCACACATTCAGTACAGAGGGGCATTCTGGGCATGCTCACACACTTTGAGAAATGAAGGCAATCTCAGTCAACAACATACTGAATGTCATACTGGGCATGCTCACACACTTAAACACATGAAGGCCATGTCTGCAAACACCAGTGGATCAGACATATCTGGCAGTCTCAGATGTTAGTGCAGACACTCCTCAGTATGCACCACTCATGCTTTGTAGACACACTGGATAGGAATACAGACTTATATCTAAGAACAACACACTATAATAAGCCAAAGGTAGACATACATAGATGTGTGGAAGAGGGTGATTGTGACAAGGAGCCATCCAGGCCTGTCCCACCCAGCACACAGACAAAGGGCCACAACCACATGAGATTCAGATATCACTCACTGTAGATACTAGCCTCCGGTATCTTTCAGCATTACAGACTATGTGGTGAAAGTGCTAGCTGTGCAAGTTGACTGTACAAGGAAGTAGTCATCTAGCAGCTGTATACACGTCCCTTTGCAATATAACACTGTGTGTGCCCGGATGTGGTGTGTTAACCTCTAGACGAATGGGTTATGGCCCATGTACACACACTGCCCTCCCCATAACCCTACTATGACAAGCCTGCTGAGGTCATCCACTGTGAAATACACCTTTGGGAGCATAGTAGTCCAGTAATCTCTGTGG
>NC_056736.1:140581188-140601700 GCF_019279795.1 Protopterus annectens | reverse complement strand
AATTCAATCCTTACTGCTCCCTCAAAACTAATAAAACTAATGATATTTACTCCCTCTAAAACTAATAACTTTGACAGGAATTTATTCTCCATCACTAGCCAAAATAACACACCTCTTGAGCTGGTATCTGAAACTGGGAAACTACTAGGAGTCCAAATCGATGACAAGCTTAATTTCAACTCCATCTGCTACTAAACATAAAAAAAAAAACATCAAAAAACTTGGCATGCTCTCACCCGACATAATCGGTTCCTCACCTCAACTACTAGGACATACTCTTTCTACCTACATTTCTCCTTCCCTCCCTTCTCTATGGTGCCCTCTTCTAACAAACCTACAATCATCTCTCTCAAAACCAAACTGTCCTCTTGTTTCAATACTTTCAATAGCCAGATTTGCCACCAGCAACAAATCATCAACCCATCACTGTATACCTCTTTCACAAACTCAACTGGCTAGAACTCCCCAACTACCTTTCCTAGCCACTCAGCTTACCTATGTTCATAAACTCATATTCCAACCATACCTCTGTCCCTCCCTCCTCAACTACCTTTAAAATGCACCACACCCAAAGACTTCTAAGAAGATCAAACAATCAAAACCTTATTGAGGTTTACAGACCCCCTCCGCACTTCCCCAGGACAAAACTCCTCCTGTCCTTCTCACTAGCATGCTTATGGAACTCCCAACCCCCTCCATTCACAGATACAACCACTAGCCTCCCATACTTTAAAAAACGACTTCCATTCTCATCTAACATCAACATGGCAATGCTCCTGCTCCCATCCCCCATAACCTACTCTCCACTCTTCTTCTCTTCCCCTTCTTACAAATCCCAGATAGTGATTTCAAGCTAGCTTGTAGTATATAATTTCCTTACTTATGCCCAGCAATCTCTTAGCCTACTGCATCTAACTATCTATCCCTATAATTCCTTACTATCTATCCCTATAATTCCTTACTTATACCTAGCAATCTCTTAGCCTACTGCATCTACCTATCCCAAAAAAAAAAAAAAAAAATTTTACATTAAATACTATTGCATTTATTACTTTTGATTAAAATATATTTGACCTGATTATAACCTGAAATTGTATAATGTTACTCTGTAATCATCATGTAATCTATGTGTGGAAACTTAATCTTTGTATAATCTATAGCAATGTGGAGTTTCCCAGGACTCCATTGAAAACGGTTCCTTGGGCCCAATGGACTATCCTGGTTAAACAACTGCAAATAAATAAAATAAATAAACTAAAAAATCATAATGCCAATGATAACAAGAGTGGAAAATGTGTACCAGTCTAAAACACTATACTCACAAGCCACACTAACTCTTTATTATCCTAGAACAAAACTCCACAGCACTGCACACATGTGTTTTCCTCCCAGGCACCTACTCTTTGGAAAGCTTCTCCTCATTGACATTAAGGAAATCGGCCAATAGTTATTCCAAAACTCAGAATTAAACTAAAAACGTGTTAATCCAATCTAAATGCTCTTGCTTCAATACAATGTATCACTTAATCTTTCTCCTTTCTGAGTCTCTTCTCTGATGTCAAGATTCACTAAGATTGATTCACTTTTGAAGCTAATATTATATTGTACAATACAGTATTTTGAGAAAATGGAAATATAAACAAACATAACAGAAATTAGACCTTAATAGGAATAACGACATTTAAGTGAAATGATATAAAATAGAAGTGAATAGTGATCAATGCAAATAATGAAAATTATTTGGAAAATTTAAATGAAATTATCTTTGGGAAAAGTACTGAGAGATTTAACTGAACTAAAACTAATAACACATAGCTTCCAATTGCTTTCTAGTTATCAGTTATAATAGTTTAAAGGTTGATGAGACAAATAAATGTTTTTCTAATAATGAAAGGAAAGAGGAGAGTAAAAAGCAGAATGACGAGAGCCAGTGAAAAAAGAAAATCAAAAGAAGAGTGGATGAATTCAAAAGTGATCATAATGATATGATAGATATAGACAATGGTAAAATGAACAACTTAATCAAAAGTGATCATAATGATATGATAGATATAGACAATGGTCAAATGAACAACTTAATCAAAAGTGATCATAATGATATGATAGATATAGACAATGGTAAAATGAACAACTTAATCAAAAGCGATCATAATGATATGATAGATATAGACAATGGTAAAATTAACAACTTAATCAAAAGTGATCATAATGATATGATAGATATAGACAATGGTAAAATGAACAACTTAATCAAAAGTTATCATAATGATATCATAGATATAGACAATGGTAAAATGAACAACTTAATCATAAATAACACTATGTGTAATGTATCATTTTAGAGGTGACAGGAGGGTTAAAACAAAGGCTGTTAACAAAGAGAGTATAACGTTATGGTACAGGAAAACACATAAAAAGCCAAGACAGAGATGATAGGAAGATGGCGGCTAACCTGTGAACACTGTGGCTGCAAGGGTCTGTAGTAAACTTCACAGATACTATAGTTAAAATGCAAAACTCACACCACAACTGGTAACTAACTGGAACGAAAGTAAGACGAAACGCTGCTCGTACAGGTAGAGGACGGATGTTTCAACTCTCAAAGATGTACAAAAATTTCACCTTGCAAAGATGTAAAATAACTTCACCTTCCAGATAGGTTGAAATAGACTTCCAAAATTTATTAAAACATAACACTGGAACACTGTAGGTTAAGCGCTTTCGATTGGTACAAATCCAATCTTCATCAGAACAATGCTATTAGATTAACACTGGTCTTAAATACCTGCGGTATCTAAATGCTTTGAAAAGTGCGCCAAAATTTCTTAAAGCCATACTGTTCTTACATATTCACGCTGTGTGTGTAATACTTGTTTACAATCTCCACATTGTGTCAACGGCTTACTTACACACTTTATACATCATACTGTTCTTCGTGTTGTACACTTATTCTTTAAAAAATTCTCTAAAAGTTATTTAACAATATACACTAAATAAACGATATATGTAAATACATATTTATATATAAAACTCATCCCTACCTAACATCATACTGTGTATGTATAACTTCTGGGTGGAACTCAGTTTGTCATAAAAAATTCTAAATATCTTATTCTACTAATAATGTCTGTACCTTGTTTAAAGCATCAAAATAAATAAAAAAATACATATATTTATATGTTGTATGCTTTTTTAACAAAAATAAATATATACTTAATTTCATTACATGTATATATAAATATAACTATAATAAATAAATATAATAAACGTAGATACAGATATATATCTCAAATATTACTACTTGAAAGAATTAATCATTAGTAAGAAATGGCTTGATGCTAATAGAATCATTTAGACCAGGAAATCTGGTCGCATCAGTTTTAATTTGCCATACACTTTCCTTCTGTGCTAATTTATTCTTCCAATTACCTTCATGCACTTTTATTTGATCTATAATGGCAAATAAAAAATTGTGATTTATTCCTTTGTCCAAAATATGTCTATACAAAGCATTAGTTGTGTCTTGTTTGCTGATCTTATAGTAATGTTCATATATCCGTTTTAATGTGCCTTTCCGTTTTTCCTCTATAGTATGCCTTACATGCTGTGCAACAAGCTATGTAAACTACTTGTTTGCTGTTGCAATTTCCTCTTAGGCATCTGATAACTGTATGATTTATATCCATCAGTACTATCTTGTCCACTTCATTAATGTAACGACACTGGCGGCACCTTCCACATTTAGTGCTGCCACACTTTTGGTTAAACTTCGTGTCATATTGTTTGTCCATACGTTCTATTAATCTTTTAATATTTGGAGCTACCTTGTATACTATTTTAGGTATTTTTCCTAGTTTTACTTCCAAATTGTTTGAATTAATAACATCCCAATGTCTAAATAAAATTTCTTTAATGTAATGCACATGAGGGGTATAAGTAAGAACACATACTCTATTAAAACTGTTTTGTGTTTCCTTGGCTCTAGTATTATTTCTGTCCATGTCTCCCAGTAGTGGTTTGTATTGATTATCCCACCGGGAAATAACATACTCAGTTATATTTTTTATCATTTTTAATGGATAACCTCTCTTCTCAAACATTCCACTTAAACTGTTGATGTCTTCTTTCATAACATCAAAATCAGATGACATTCTTGCTATTCTTATACATTGCCCCTTGACAATGTTCTTGAACATGTGTGGTGGATGGTTGCTATTATAAGCTATATAATCATTAGAATGTGTAGGCTTTCTATAAATTCTTGAAGCAAACCCCACATCTGTGTGCCAAATGAGTGTATCCAAATAAGCTATTGTCTTACTACTATATTTGTAAGTAAATTTTAAGAAATCCGTAGTGTGATTAAGAAAATCTATAAACTCTTGAATCTCTGTTTCTGATCCCTTCCACAACACAAACAAATCATCTAAAAATCTTGCATAGAATTCTATTTTATCATAATACCTGCTTTTGAATAAGTGCTCAGTTTCCCATTCCAGCATGACCATGTTTGCAAAAATGGGAGCGCAAGACGCCCCCATAGCTACCCCAGTCTTCTGCCTGAAATGTTCACCCTGAAAAGTGATGTAATTATGCTCTAATACTAAAGACATGAGTTCAGTAATCAGACTAATTCTGTCCCAACTGAATCCTGAGAACTTTCTAAGGCTGTTGGTGAAAAACTCAAGTCCCTTTTCTTTAGGTATACAGGAAAACAGATCTGTCACATCAATTGTGATAAATATATATTCTTTCCTCCATTTGTCTGTTGTGAGGTTGTTTAAGAATTCCCATGAGTCTTTCATTATATGCGGCACTGTATTATAAATGTGCTTGGTCCAAGTGTCTATCAATATACCTATGTTAAAAGTTTTTGATTTCGATCCTGACACTATGGGTCTATATGGAGGGTCGTCCACTGATTTATGAATTTTAGGTATACCTATAATTTTGGCTAATATCGGATAATCATTTCTTATAAACATATAGATTTCATTACTTATTCTGTTATCTATCATATATTCCTCAATTATGAGATCTATTCTCTTGTAGCCTATGTTAATTTCATTTATAGATATAACTTCATAATTGCCAGATTCATATAACCATTTATACATTTTAGCATTGTAATCCGTAGTGTAACTAATAGCAATGCCACCACCTTTATCCGGCTTCATTATACGGATATCTTTATTACATATTATATTTTTCAAACAGGTTCTTTCTTTCACTGTAAGGTTGTCATTTATATTATTGTCTTTTCGGTTACCTTTTTTAATGTTATAATTTAACCAGCAGATGTCTTTACTAATCATCTGTTCATAACTATGAATGGAAGGATTGTTAAACGGCATATATGTACTTTTCTTTCTTAGTTTAACATTTTCAAATACACTTTCAGATGAGCTTTCAGATGAATTATTGTCAAATTGTAAAGCTAAATTAAGTCTCCTACAATACAATTTCACTTCTTTAATAGTATCTACTAGATTTATTCCTGTAGTTGGAATGAATTTCATTCCTTTACTCATTAAGCTTATAAATTTGTTCTCTATTGATATGTCTGTATAATTATATACTTTAAAATCATTATACACTGACATAATCTGATGTGTCACTTCTTCATTTTCAGTATGAATTAATTGTTCATTGTCTGCGTTGTTAGAATGTACATTCCCTATCTTGATAATGTCAGTGTACAAAGTTTTATTTTTACTTACTTCAACACATTCATATTGGGGTAACCTTAAGGACTGAGTATTACTGTTACTATTTCCTGTTTCATTTAGTTCCACCTGTTGAATTGATTTCTTTGTTTTGGGGCTGGAAAAAATCTGCCCCCCCGAAAATTTTCTTCCCATCTGGCACTCCTTGGTCTTTCATTATAACTTAAAATTCTCTCTCTTGTACCTGTTCTCCTATCATTGGGCCATATGTATGCTCTATCATTCTCATAACTATCCATGTCTCTCATTATTTTCTTGTTCTTTCTTTCAAAAATACCCTTAGCTTTTTCCTGTGCATTACTAAATTGTTTGTTATATAAATCCCTCCAATTAGTGAACTCAGAATGCTTGATGATGGTAGCATTCATACTTTCTAATTCATTAGTCAAAATACTCAATTTTTCATCATTATATTTAATTAAAGTCTTAATATACGAAAATCCAAATGTGTCAAATAAATCATTAAACTCCCTTTTCATTTCTTTGCTGTAGTTGATACCTAAAGGGAGTTTGAAAAATCTAATGCCTTTTGGAACTATTTTTGCATTAAGGCATTTGGATAAATATGCTATATCCATCTTGGTATTCTTGTATAATAACAGTTTTTTACCAAAATTGTATATCATATCTTTCACAGTACTATATTTAAAATCATGCACATTAAAATTGACATTTAATTCTGTATTCTTATTATTTTCAAATTCAAAATCATCAGACATAAATTGATCCATCAAACATATAGAAACATCATCATTGGTATTAAAAAAATACTTTTGTTCGTGCTTATTATGATCTAATGTTCTATGAGTCCCATTTCTTTTTTCAGGGCTTAAAACACGTGTAAATTGAGACACAGTACCTTTTTGACCATTTCGTTTGTTGTTTCCATACTGTTTCATTGTTGGTCTTTCCTTAGGTCTTGCACCTATTTTTTCATGCTTGGTTTTTAAAAAACTATAATCAAATGTGTGGTCATTTCCTAAAGAACAACCCATCATTCCGTTCCTGCTCGACTGAATGTCAAGATTTAATGAAGAACGTAAATTGTCCTGCACAAATTCGTTTTGTATAACAGGCAAGTCTATGCACATGTTTTGCCCGTATTTGTCAGTCTCTTGCAATATAGCTGGAAAGGCGTGCTCGGGTGTATCATTAATAGAAATATCAGCTGTTAGTTCTTGTATAAGTATACAGTCCTGTGTGTAAGTAAGCCGTTGACACAATGTGGAGATTGTAAACAAGTATTACACACACAACGTGAATATGTAAGAACAGTATGGCTTTAAGAAATTTTGGCGCACTTTTCAAAGCATTTAGATACCGCAGGTATTTAAGACCAGTGTTAATCTAATAGCATTGTTCTGATGAAGATTGGATTTGTACCAATTGAAAGCGCTTAACCTACAGTGTTCCAGTGTTATGTTTTAATACATTTTGGAAGTCTATTTCAACCTATCTGGAAGGTGAAGTTATTTTACATCTTTGCAAGGTGAAATTTTTGTACATCTTTGAGAGTTGAAACATCCGTCCTCTACCTGTATGAGCAGCGTTTCGTCTTACTTTCGTTCCAGTTAGTTACCAGTTGTGGTGTGAGTTTTGTATTTGTTCCTAGTGGCGACATGGCAGGAAGTATAGAGGGAACGCCAGCTTCATTGTCGGGTGAGGAGATGAGTGTACTACGAGCCGACGTTTCGGCACTTCAAAAGGATATTACCAAATTGACTTCGCTAGTCATGGAACTGTTATCCGAACATAAGCTTATTGTTGCACAAGGTGAACTTAACCCTGTAAAAGCTACTAATCCGGTAGCCGCTATTGGTAAATCCAACAAGTTAGCTACTACTTCTAATCGGGAAGAGAGACAGGGTACGGAAGTTATACAGCAACAGGACTGTATACTTATACAAGAACTAACAGCTGATATTTCTATTAATGATACACCCGAGCACGCCTTTCCAGCTATATTGCAAGAGACTGACAAATACGGGCAAAACATGTGCATAGACTTGCCTGTTATACAAAATGAATTTGCGCAGGACAATCTACGTTCTTCATTAAATCTTGACATTCAGTCGAGCAGGAACGGATTGATGGGTTGTTCTTTGGGAAATGACCATACATTTGATTATAGTTTTTTAAAAACCAAGCATGAAAAAACAGGTGCAAGACCTAAGGAAAGACCAACAATGAAACAATATGGAAATACCAAACAAAATGGTCAAAAAGGTACTGTGTCTCAATTTACACGTGTTTTAAGCCCGCAAAAAAGAAATGGGACTCATAGAACATTAGATCATAATATGCACGAACAAAAGTATTTTTTTAATACCAATGATGATGTTTCTATATGTTTGATGGATCAATTTATGTCTGATGATTTTGAATTTGAAAATAATAAGAATACAGAATTAAATGTCAATTTTAATGTGCATGATTTTAAATATAGTACTGTGAAAGATATGATATACAATTTTGGTAAAAAACTGTTATTATACAAGAATACCAAGATGGATATAGCATATTTATCCAAATGCCTTAATGCAAAAATAGTTCCAAAAGGCATTAGATTTTTTAAACTCCCTTTAGGTATCAATTACAGCAAAGAAATGAAAAGGGAATTTAATGATTTATTTGATACATTTGGATTTTCGTATATTAAGACTTTAATTAAATATAATGATGAAAAATTGAGTATTTTGACTAATGAATTAGAATGTATGAATGCTACTATCACCAAGCATTCTGAGTTTATTAATTGGAGGGATTTATATAACAAACAATTTAGTAATGCACAGGAAAAAGCTAAGGGTATTTTTGAAAGAAAGAACAAGAAAATAATGAGAGATATGGATAGTTATGAGAATGATAGAGCATACATATGGCCCAATGAGAGGAGAACAGGTATAAGAGAAAGAATTTCAAGTTATAACGAAAGACCTAGGAGTGCCAGATAGGAAGAAAATTTTCGGGGGGGCAGATTTTTTCCAGCCCCAAAACAAAGAAATCAATTCAACAGGTGGAACTAAATGAAACAGGAAATAGTAACAGTAATACTCAGTCCTTAAGGTTACCCCAATATGAATGTGTTGAAGTAAGTAAAAATAAAACTTTGTACACTGACATTATCAAGATAGGGAATGTACATTCTAACAATGCAGACAATGAACAATCAATTCATACTGAAAATGAAGAAGTGACACATCAGATTATGTCAGTGTATAATGATTTTAAAGTATATAATTCAATAGAGAACGAATTTATAAGCTTAATGAGTAAAGGAATGAAATTCATTCCAACTACATGAATAAATCTAGTAGATACTATTAAAGAAGTGAAATTGTATTGTAGGAGACTTAATTTAGCTTTACAATTTGACAATAATTCATCTGAAAGCTCATCTGAAAGTGTATTTGAAAATGTTAAACTAAGAAAGAAAAGTACATATATGCCGTTTAACAATCCTTCCATTCATAGTTATGAACAGATGATTAGTAAAGACATCTACTGGTTAAATTATAACATTAAAAAAGGTAACCGAAAAGACAATAATATAAATGACAACCTTACAGTGAAAGAAAGAACCTGTTTGAAAAATATAATATGTAGTAAAGATATCCGTATAATGAAGCCGGATAAAGGTGGTGGCATTGCTATTAGTTACACTACGGATTACAATGCTAAAATGTATAAATGGTTATATGAATCTGGCAATTATGAAGTTATATCTATAAATGAAATTAACATAGGCTACAAGAGAATAGATCTCATAATTGAGGAATATATGATAGATAACAGAATAAGTAATGAAATCTATATGTTTATAAGAAATGATTATCCGATATTAGCCAAAATTATAGGTATACCTAAAATTCATAAATCAGTGGATCGACCCTCCATATAGACCCATAGTGTCAGGATCGAAATCAAAACTTTTAACATAGGTATATTGATAGACACTTGGACCAAGCACATTTATAATACAGTGCCGCATATAATGAAAGACTCATGGGAATTCTTAAACAACCTCACAACAGACAAATGGAGGAAAGAATATATATTTATCACAATTGATGTGACAGATCTGTTTTCCTGTATACCTAAAGAAAAGGGACTTGAGTTTTTCACCAACAGCCTTAGAAAGTTCTCAGGATTCAGTTGGGACAGAATTAGTCTGATTACTGAACTCATGTCTTTAGTATTAGAGCATAATTACATCACTTTTCAGGGTGAACATTTCAGGCAGAAGACTGGGGTAGCTATGGGGGCGTCTTGCAAACATGGTCATGCTGGAATGGGAAACTGAGCACTTATTCAAAAGCAGGTATTATGATAAAATAGAATTCTATGCAAGATTTTTAGATGATTTGTTTGTGTTGTGGAAGGGATCAGAAACAGAGATTCAAGAGTTTATAGATTTTCTTAATCACACTACGGATTTCTTAAAATTTACTTACAAATATAGTAGTAAGACAATAGCTTATTTGGATACACTCATTTGGCACACAGATGTGGGGTTTGCTTCAAGAATTTATAGAAAGCCTACACATTCTAATGATTATATAGCTTATAATAGCAACCATCCACCACACATGTTCAAGAACATTGTCAAGGGGCAATGTATAAGAATAGCAAGAATGTCATCTGATTTTGATGTTATGAAAGAAGACATCAACAGTTTAAGTGGAATGTTTGAGAAGAGAGGTTATCCATTAAAAATGATAAAAAATATAACTGAGTATGTTATTTCCCGGTGGGATAATCAATACAAACCACTACTGGGAGACATGGACAGAAATAATACTAGAGCCAAGGAAACACAAAACAGTTTTAATAGAGTATGTGTTCTTACTTATACCCCTCATGTGCATTACATTAAAGAAATTTTATTTAGACATTGGGATGTTATTAATTCAAACAATTTGGAAGTAAAACTAGGAAAAATACCTAAAATAGTATACAAGGTAGCTCCAAATATTAAAAGATTAATAGAACGTATGGACAAACAATATGACACGAAGTTTAACCAAAAGTGTGGCAGCACTAAATGTGGAAGGTGCCAGTGTCGTTACATTAATGAAGTGGACAAGATAGTACTGATGGATATAAATCATACAGTTATCAGATGCCTAAGAGGAAATTGCAACAGCAAACAAGTAGTTTACATAGCTTGTTGCACAGCATGTAAGGCATACTATAGAGGAAAAACGGAAAGGCACATTAAAAAACGGATATATGAACATTACTATAAGATCAGCAAACAAGACACAACTAATGCTTTGTATAGACATATTTTGGACAAAGGAATAAATCACAAATTTTTATTTGCCATTATAGATCAAATAAAAGTGCATGAAGGTAATTGGAAGAATAAATTAGCACAGAAGGAAAGTGTATGGCAAATTAAAACTGATGCGACCAGATTTCCTGGTCTAAATGATTCTATTAGCATCAAGCCATTTCTTACTAATGATTAATTCTTTCAAGTAGTAATATTTGAGACATATATCTGTATCTACGTTTATTATATTTATTTATTATAGTTATATTTATATATACATGTAATGAAATTAAGTATATATTTATTTTTGTTAAAAAGCATACAACATATAAATATATATATTTTTTTATTTATTTTGATGCTTTAAACAAGGTACAGACATTATTAGTAGAATAAGATATTTAGAATTTTTTATGACAAACTGAGTTCCACCCAGAAGTTATAGATACACAGTATGATGTTAGGTAGGGATGAGTTTTATATATAAATATGTATTTACATATATCGTTTATTTAGTGTATATTGTTAAATAACTTTTAGAGAATTTTTTAAAGAATAAGTGTACAACACGAAGAACAGTATGATGTATAAAGTGTGCAAGTAAGCCGTTGACACAATGTGGAGATTGTAAACAAGTATTACACACACAGCGTGAATATGTAAGAACAGTATGGCTTTTAAGAAATTTTACACTTTTCAAAGCATTTAGATACCGCAGGTATTTAAGACCAGTGTTAATCTAATAGCATTGTTCTGATGAAGATTGGATTTGTACCAATCGAAAGCGCTTAACCTACAGTGTTCCAGTGTTATGTTTTAATAAATTTTGGAAGTCTATTTCAACCTATCTGGAAGGTGAAGTTATTTTACATCTTTGCAAGGTGAAATTTTTGTACATCTTTGAGAGTTGAAACATCCGTCCTCTACTTGTACGAGCAGCGTTTCGTCTTACTTTCGTTATAGTTAAAATGCTACAACACATGAATTTTTGAAAAGTAAATATTTAAAAGCTATAAATACACACATTCTCCAACTACAATTCCTAAAAGCTCTCATAGACTTACCTGAGGAGGATAGGTGAGCTACCTGACCATGTTCTAGATCTTCCCAGCTGCAAGGAGGGAAAAATGTATTATAATAAGAAATATGAGATGTCAAACAAATCAGAATATGTCTGAGATGTCAAAAAAATCAGAATATATAGATACACAAACATATCTTAAACTACATTATCAGCCATGAACACAGCAGAGAAGGAAATTTCTCAAATCGTCTGTGAACCACTAGACAACAAGAAGGCCAAAAAGTTACAAATAAAGTAAAACAGACCAATTCACCCAACTTGAAAATTTAAAAACAGCACTACAACCACTGTAATTGGCTATTCAGCAATTATCCAAAAAATTCAGACATTTGGTAACACAATAAGTCAAATTGTTGCCAGACCGGATAAAACAGAAGCAAAAGCAATTAAAAAATCAAATTAAGCTTGACCAGCTACAAGAAGCTTCCTAATCCAGTACTAACACCATTTAAAATATCCAACAAAAAATTTAAGATTTGGAAGCCAGAAGTAAACAAAACAATACATTGGCTCATGGGGTACCTGAAAAATATGAATAGAAAAAACTAATAGAAATTTTGTATCAAATTCTTGCGTTTATATCACATTATCCAACGATGAAAATAGTGAACGCTATTTCATCGAACCTAAAATATCTAAACCACATAATATCGAACAATCAGAACAGCAAATTTTTTCCTTGGGAAAAATTTGCTATTCCGAAACACATACACACAACACAAGCACACCTAAGAAACATCAATACACACACATACACTTATAATCCTACAACTAACCCAACACTAAACTATACATACACTACTATCTATCCACTTACCTTAACCCAAACCCTAACACTAAGGTCCGTCACTATCGCACACTCAACTAACCCGTGCCCTAACCCTAACTCACTTAACCCACCCCTAAACCTAATTCACATAACCCGCACTTTAACCCTAACTCACCTAACCTGCACCCTAACCCTAACTCACCTAGTCCGCGCCCTAATCCTAACAACCACACAATCACACACTTACCTGAACCTGACCCGTAAAGCTCCAGCACAACACTGAAAATAGTGAAGCCACAGAACCGGCCAACCAAATTCTTTCCCTAGGAAAGAATTCGGCATTCTGCAGCTTCGCTATTTTTAGCGATCGATTAAAATGGGTCAATATTAGAACATTCTAAGTTTTAAAACTTCGATGTTCTGATATAGACCCAAATTCTTGGCTGCCTACCTGAAGATCAGTTGGAGTCTAACCAGACCATTATTGAAAGTGCACACTGGGCAATTAGAGCAGCACAAATCCAGGATTAACTGAGACCAATTTATGTCAGGCTTTTAAACTACCAAGATGCCTACAAAATGCTTGCAACTGCTAAAAAGAAAAAAAATTACTGGTCTGGAATGGAAATAAAATTACATTTGCTCAAGATCTTCCTTTTCAAATTAAACAAGACTAATAGAACTGTTACCATATTTTACATTCCTACTCTTTAAAAAAATAACTTCTAAATGAGATACCCATCCACTCTAATATTTAAATATAAAGGAGTCAAGTATTCAGTTAGATCATCTATGGAATCAAAACCTGCCATTCTTAATGCATTTAATACTAATCCCAAGGGAAGGTTGATTGTCATGTGAAATTACAATGAACTTAGAATACACCACTAGCAGATGCACTGGAGAAAGTTATACCCCCGGATTCATTAAGCTCGGTGCAAGGCCGGTGTAAGGCCTGCGCCGGCTGTGCGGCGTATAAATGGTGTAGTAGCGCCATATGCATATTAATGAAGGTGCGCCGCTACCACATCCACGTGCATAGGACACGCAAGGCTGAAAGTGCATGAGGCTATTAAGCCAGCCCGGAGGCGTGTCAATGTCGGCTGGCGATGAGCAACCTAAACTGCTGAATATTATAGCCTGCCTGCAATAGTAATTGCACCTATCTGTGTCTGTGGATAATGAAACATATGCAAAGCATGCAAGACAGTTCCCGGCCACACAAAATGGAGAACCAAACAGAAATGCACGCAACATAATATGAGTATCCGTCCATGGAACAAATGATATTTAAAATCATGTGTCCGTAATGTACTGCACTGTCAGAAGTTATACCCAGTGGAAGTGAAGCGCATCATGTCAGCGCGCCACCAATACACACGTCTAGCCCGATGGGTATGGTCACCAGCAGTCCCACAGTGGTAGTGATAGTACACAGCAGGACAGTTGTGGCTATATAACAACCGAAGAAACCTGACAGTCCATATTGTATACCAAACACACACAAACATATGTATATTAAAATGTGCTATACACATGAACAGGAACTTAACCGCCACATACACATAGGATGCTATATGAACTGGGATATCCAAAAGTAGAACCCATGCATGCAAATGCAATACGCAACAACCCTGTATAGCACATAACCCGCACTCCATGTCCGAATGTCCACCAAATCCAGCTACCAGCCTTGATCCATACACCTACACATAGTATTCCCATATGTAGTAGGAAGTATCGTCCTAGGCAGTGTCCGATTGCAAATATGTTTCCCACATTTGTAACCATCCCATCACAGGTAATGTAATCCAAATGCCCAAGGCTATCGTTACGCAAAATGTGTACATCTGCGGGATAAGTAACCTGTTGAAACCTCAGAGTTGTTTACACGCCACGATGTCCATTACTGTACACATCTGACAAAACATGTATGTGTAGTCACGGTACTGTTCAGTTTCTACACAGACATGCAATTCATACTACGCAGGGATGGAACAGCTGTCCACCATGCAGGTCACCCCACTAGGGTTGCCACCTGTTCAGATGGCCAAGGTGGGACATCCCTTGTAGAAATGTGAGAATTTGCAGGATAAAAACATACCCCGCCTGTGCAAAGTACAGAATTACACGCGGTATGCCAAGTTAAAAGCTTATGCCATAGCATTTGAATAGCTTATGCTATCCCAAATAATAGTTATGTGTACCAGATACAAAATACCTGTATCATGCAACTAGTACAGAAAATAAGAAATATATTATTGTCTTAAAATCACAGGACATTTGCCATGTCTTAGGTGTCATCGCGAGGACACAACTGTCCAAAGTGGGACCTCCCTCACAAAGAGGAACAAGTAGTAACCCTACTTCCCACTGAATTATCGGTATATATTCAACTCAATCACATACCGACACCACCTCTCAACCTATTACAGCAACAAAACCTGGACAAAGCCTAAAAGGATGGGTGGACAAATAGGACAGATGTAATTACTGCTCTCACAAGCTTCGAAGTTCACTGAATAATAGTATGTACATAAGCAGGAAATGCTGTGAAGGATGTGGGTAGTCCCCAGTATTACAGAGGTCCAAGACATATACTGTAACAAACCGCCACATATGTTGACTGTACTACTGCATACCCGTAGTTAATTCATAGTTAAGTCATGTGCAAAATAATAACCCTCGTAAGAATGAATACAGGAAATAGTCAAATGTGAATGGGAACCCCACTCACCGTGATTATGTATCGTGAACCACCCCCACCCATATTATGTATTGCCAACATCATAAGCTGCTGACAGGTGCCCAAACACCCGTGTCTGTAAACACAGATTAAATGTTTAAAATGGACAAACCCTGTCCATGTGCTTTGTCTGACATTTGAACACGGGTCAGGCAGTTCCGCTCACCAGGCGGACAAGCCTCAAACCCAGATCACCACATGAACACCCTGACAATTAAAGACCTGTATGTGTCAGGACTATAAGTCTTTGGGTTCTGAATATCCCTGCAGTGATGAAATATGCAGCTTGGGTCCAGAGCAGTAGGGAATAGGGAATGTGTAACATGTAGTACCGCATTTTTCCCAGCAGGAGAATGGATGCATGTGACGTAAGTGAAGTGGTGAGGCATATGTTAATGTAGCTATGTACTATGGGTATGCATATAAATGAGTCAGAACACCAAACGTATAGTGGTTACAGCATCCGTCCAACGTGAATGCAGTCCCGGTTGAACAACGACTACAGCACATATAATGTGAAAGTGTAATGAATGCGTCTGTGCTGTACAGACAGTTAAATATGTAAAGGTGAACGTGTGTTTCGCAAACGTTTGTTAACCGGATTACAGATAATTACTGGTACTGTCACAAGTAATAAAGCCCATGTAAGCACAAAGACTTAGTAAACATATGTAATCCACAATAAGGATATGCATGCGCGCTGCGAACTCCACAATAAGGAAATGCAAGTGCTTCAGGCAGTAGTGATCCGCTCACAGCATAGTAAATGAATGCTGTTTCCCCCACGTTAGTTATACATGACTCAAACCTGTTAACCTCATAAAGTATGAAACCGGACAAAGCCATGCAAACTACCAGTACAAATAGGGACAAACCCCAGATATGTGCCAGAACAAACATAGAAAGTGGATAGAATAATGGGTGTGTCAGTAGCATGGATTCTCTGAAGGGTATGCAGTCATAACCTGAACTGCTTGCCAGAAATCCCCACCGTAACTCTCAAATGAAATGCCACGACATTGCCAGATAGACACAGGTTTATGTAAAACACAGCAAAGATAAAGGGGCAAGCAGCTGTACACTCTGCGACAATCTGTATAGTGGAAAGGTATGGTATGGATATAGATATATGTGTATACACATAATCCACAGACGTAAACCAAAGCAAGTTATGAAATGAGGATTGTACATGTATATATGTATACACAACAGACTTATGTCCCGTAGATATGACATATGTACATAAATAGGCGATGTTATATCTAATATGGGTAGCCAAACAGACATGCAGGAAAGGTGAATAAACCGCAGCATTCCAAACCATTGGCCAGAAAGTGACAGTCCAGCAAGCTCTACACTTTAAACATGCAGATAAGTGTCCATTGCAGGACTCCAAAAATTGAATCTTACGTAGTGTCAACCGACATTGACGCAAAAGAAGTGACCGCAGCAAATACGAAATAGGTGTACATGCAAAAGTATCAGGTGCAAGGGTGATGACACATGTGTCGATAGAATGTATGACATATGAACTGATATCCGGAGAGTGGGGAGTGCATATAAGTGTCTCCACACTTCATTACCGCACACATTAAACATGTGTAATGGGTACTGTAGAGGGTTGTCAGGTATGGGAATCATGGGTATGCAGAAATGGGCCTAGGTGTTGTTTGTCAGGATTTCGTGAGGCCCGCCTGGGAGTGATGTGGTATAGCACACGCCTATATTCTCAATAATGGGGCAAACCATCCACTGGATATTGGCGAAACCATTTTGTCAATATGTAGGCCCTATCAGTGTCATGTAGCATTATCATGGATGGACATGCGTACGATCAAGATGGTACCCATAACTGGCAAACTGTCAGAATAACACAGCTGCACTAAGGCATAGTACATGAAATACAAATAGGGACTACATTAGATATACCCCAGACAAAGTCAGAACGTTGTGAGAATACTGGTGTACCCATGAATACGGATGTTATGAGTGTTACTAATCATGTAATGGAAATGTCAGTCACTATTATCTACCCCACAGTCCGTAATGCCTTGCCAGCAATTTACCAGAAAGGCACATCACTATGACAAATGTAACAAGGTCAAACATCAGGGCTTTTACCCATAATGTGTACAGGTTAGGTATGAAGGTAACCTGTCCAAAAATACATGTACAGAACTAGTGATACTAGGTGGACAGGTGAGAAGAAAGACATCAGGACAAATGAGAAAACATGTACAAGTCACACGATGTACTCCGACAAATGTGAATGACAACGCATGCCCTGTGAATGTCAATGGAAGGTTAATAGACACAAAATAATGTGTCCCTCAGGGTGTCATGCAGTGTCACCATAACAATGTCCAGTCCCCAGACACGCGTGAGCTCTGCCACTGACGGAAAGCGCACACACCGCTATCACATGGGTACATGATAGACCAATTAGTGTGGATAAGCAGCTGTTGGCCTGTGAGGAATACAACTGTCTGGGTGGTGTGTCCTGCAATATAAATGTAATGGCATGTGGCCTGTGATGCCACTAATACAGTGTGTGTATTGGTGTCAGAAAGTTGATATTTTGTTACAGACACATACCCGCAACTGTACAGATTTACGCAGAATGTGCAGAGTTCTGCCTCATATGTTTGGTGTGATCCACGAACAACAGTAACATTCTGGCACTTACATGATAACTGAAGACATGAAATAATGACAAACATGTGAGTAAGACACCAAACTGACAGAAAAGCCATACTAATGCAAAACCTATTATTGTGTCAACTATCTACGCTTGTAAGAGCAACATGTCAATACTGCCCCTATGTGTCCCACTTTCAGATAAGGCCTTGTCCAGCAACTTGCTCTAGGAGGTGGAGTGGTATGAACAGAAACAGATACATGTGTGAGGAACAGCAATATCACTGCAAGATAACGCAGAAGGTATGAAATGCGCCTGCAGTAGGGACGGCAGTACTGTCTGCAGGTATGTGCTGACATGTCAAATGACACAGCAGTCTACATGAAGAACCTATAGGGCTGTCACATTTACAATGATGATAGTGGGACATACCCACAGCCATGCAATACAGCACAAATAGACATACACATCAAAACTAGGCCATGATACACAAGCCTCCAGCTGGTAATGAGTACAGTGAGAGTACAGCACGGATAGATGTCTGCCAAGAAATGCAGTAAACGCGTGTAAGGGTATATAACACCGTAACACGGACGCTGCATGGACAATGTTGGGAGTTGCAACATACCCCATTGGTATGTGAAAGCTATGCAAATATGCGATACATGAAACAGTCAGCTGTCCATGCAAGAGCAGAGTTATGGGCAGAAAATAGATTTTATATATATATATAGAGAGAGAGAGAGAGAGATACAGACACACACACACACACATGTGGCAGGGCTGGTAACTGAACCTACACATTACCCTATCACACTACAGCATGACGCATTTACAGAACACGCTACCGAGATTACTAAACACAGCACACACACAGGCATTCTACTAGGTGCGTGTCAACATCCGCAAAGACAAAGACGTCAGCAGGATACATCTCTGTTGTGAAGCATCTAAAAGCATAACCTGAGTACCCAGGTGGACGGGAGCATGCACACGCACATCTGGCAGGCCTGGGAATTGAACTTGCACCTAACTATCCTATCACACTACAGCATGACGCATTTACAAAACACGCTACCGAGACTACTGAATACAGCACTCCCAGAGGCATACTTCTAGGTGAGTGACATCATCCGCAAAGGCAAAGACGCTGATAGGGAATGTATGTGTTGTGAGGCATCTAAAAGCATTACTGTGTCCCCAGGCAGCTGGAAACACACAAACACACACACACACACACACACTTGGAAGGGCTGGTAGTTGAATACACACCTACCTACTCTAACACACTACAGCATTATGCATTTACAGAACGCGCTACTGAGATTACTGAACACAGCACTCCCAGAGGCATACGTCTAGGTGGGTGACATCATCCGCAAAGGGAAAGACGCTGATAGGGAATGTATGTGTTGTGAGGCATCTAAAAGCATTTCTGTGTCCCCAGGCAGCTGGAAACACACACACACTTGGAAGGGCCAGGAGTTGAACACACACCCACCCACTCTAACACACTACAACATTACGATTTACAGAACGCTACCGAGATTACTGAACACAGCACTCTCAGGGGCATAGTTCTGGGTGGGTGACATCATCCGAAAAGGCAAAGACGCCGATAGGGAATGTATGTGTTGTGAGGCATCTAAAAGCATTACTGCGTCCCCAGGCAGCTGGAAACACACACACACACACTTGGAAGGGCCGGGAGTTGAACACACACCTACCTACTATAACACACTACAGCATTACGATTTACAGAACGCATAGAGATTACTGAACACAGCACTCAGAGGCATACTAGGTGGGTGACATCATCCGCAAAGGCAAAGACGCCGATAGGGAATGTATGTGTTGTGAGGCATCTAGCATTACTGTGTCCCCAGGCAGCTGGAACACACACACACTTGAAGGGCCGGAGTTGAACACACACCTACCTACTCTAACACACTACAGCATTACGCATTTACAGAACGCGCTACCGAGATTACTGAACACAACACTTTCAGAGGCATAGTTCTAGGTGGGTGACATCATCCGAAAAGGCAAAGACACCGATAGGGAATGTGTGTGTTGTGTGGCATCTTGTGCATTACTGTGTCCCCAGGCAGCTGGAAACACACACACACGTCATTAACTTGAAGGGCTGGAGTTGAACACACACCTACCTAGTCTAACACACTACAGCATTACGCATTTACAAAACGCACTACCGAGATTACTGAACACAGCACTCTCAGAGGCATACTTCTAGGTGGGTGACATAAAAAA
>NC_056736.1:140473930-140580688 GCF_019279795.1 Protopterus annectens | reverse complement strand
GCTGCAGCTCATTTGGCTGTTAGCACTCATATTATGCTCAGCTCAGCTAGGGGCACACAGTTTCAGCGTGTTAAACCACTGCTCACCTACGGGCATTCATTTTGCACCTGTTAAACCACTGCTCACCTACGGGCAGATGCACTCACCTTGTTAAACTGTAGCTCAGCTATAGGCACATCTCGCATTTTTTATTGTTTTGTTATCTCACATTTCTTCAAAATAAATGGACTATTTCATCACATTTTACATAATATATGATTTTATATGTGTACATATTTGTCAGGGACTTGTTTCGTGCTTATTTTACTAAAAATAAAAATTGATGTTGTGGGGGCTCAAACCATGGATGCCTGCTCTTCAGCCGATGTCTCTACTGCTACGCTATTGCTTCTTGGCTTACTTTGCATATTTAGTTCTTATATGCTTTTCCACTGACTGCTAACTGTAGCTAAGCTACGGGCACGCCCGCGCAAATGAGCGCACTCACGGGCAAACATCTTTATGATTTAAAAAAATATATATAACATGTTCATTTATATATTTTATGTTCATAGTCTGTGGGGGCATGTGTTGTGTTGTGTTTATTCACATTTCCATGGCCTCTGTCGTGGGTGTTTACTTTGGGCACTTTTACTCTTCTGGGGGCGTGTCTGCTTGCAGGGCTCGGCCTATGGATACGCCCCCTACTGTCTTAAATGGACCGTGTTAGCCTTAGATGTGATTCAGCATGCCCTCATGCATATGCATGACATTCTGACGTCACACCATTTAACTGCAGCCTCCGTGTAAGCCTTGTATCTCTTACACGGAGGCTTTGTGAATCCTGCCCAAAGTGTTTAAATCAGGTCTGTTTTCAAGGATCATTAAGGATTTATTATATTTACAGCAAAAAATTTCCAAAGGCAGTAATTGTGTGGTCGGCAATAATTCCAAGGTTGTTATGGTGTGGTGCTCGGAAGCTTTCAGCTTTTGAAACAGTGAGGAGATTTCTTAATTTAGAATGGTTAGAGCAATGTATTATTTTAGTATGAGAGTGACTGAAAGGTGGGATCTTGCATATAGGGATCAAGTGTGTATAATAGGGTCTAGGGTACATCTAAGTTATTTAGGTTAAGAATTGTTCAACATGCTTGTAGCATTTGGCACAGAGGATTAAGTCTTTGAGCTGTAGGAAGCCAAGCTCTGATTCATTTAGCCCTCTTTTGCATACTGCATGGCCTTGAGTAATTCCCTTAACCAGACATTGCTTAGGGGCAACTGAGAATTTTGAGTTTAGCTCCAGAATGGTTCCCTGGGCTGGAAGCCAAGTAACTACCTTTGAATCATATTATTTTTGCAGGATATTGTAAAGGAGTTGGTTGGTGCTAAAAGTATGGTGGATACACAATTAGGTAATATAAGGTGACAGGATGCATGAGCAGCCTTTTGGGTTGTTGGTAATTCTCCCCTCCACAATCCTTTAGCATTGGTCAATAGAGAGTAAGCAGTGACCATGCTTCTGTGTGTAAATGTTGTTGGTTATTGAATGTGTGGTCTGGAATGCTGCTTGTGAGTCTGAGTGCTACAGGAATGTGGACATCCCATTGGTGAAAGGAAACGCTTTTGATCATTACTATGTTGTTAATGTTCATTCTTGTTATAATGGTGTTACAGTTATTCATCATAGTGTGAATAAAGTTGTTTTGGAATAGCAATATAACAATATGGTCATGTTGGAAATTCTGGTGTTGTTAATGACTCCGTAAGGGTTTTTGTACAACTGTACTTACTAGTCATTTTCAGTTTTAAATATATACATCTTACAATTTTGTGTGCCAAAGAATGAATATTCTCCATGAACAAACATTCAAAGCTGTTTAAAACATTATTTTTGTGAAAAAAAATAGTGAATTAAAGTGCACTGTTATAACTGTTCATCACATTTCTGGATGTGAAGTAAAATCTCTTAAGTTCCAGTAATAAAAAAGTAATTTGTTCATGCTTCCTACAATCTAGTTTTGATTGAGCTCTGCTGTCAATAAGATTCTAAGGCCAGTGTTGGCCTAGTTTTGGGTCATAAATCTCAGAAAGTATATCTTAGAAACCAATTCATATTTTCTTCTACCATTTAGAAAAGATATTCGGTTGCTGATTACAAAAAATCTGCTACTGTAATGTCCATGGAATGCAATCTTCCTGCAGCCTGTTAGCCAAGATGTCATTTAGCAGTCCTAGATAAAAATGTGACAAAGTGTTTTTTTTTGTGAATGTGTGTGTGTGAGTATGTGTGTGTAGAGAATTTCTCACCTTTATATACATGCATGCAGAGTCTATGTTAAATGTTCGAACATCCAAAATGTCGAAAATTACATGGTTGAGACCAAATGTTCGACAGTTGGATGTTCAAACATAAAAAAAAAAGAAAGCACAGAAAAAAAAAAAAACACTTTAACAGTGTAGGCGGGGGGGCAAGCCCCCCTGCACCACCCCTCCTACTTAAATATATCAACTCTGAGACCAGACCAGTGCAGAAAAGGGAAATTCTCCCTATCTACACCATATGGTGCCATTGAAAGTCAATCTTCGAGCACTCAAATTTTCGAACGGTTGGTTTAGACCATGTAACTTTCAAATTTTGAGCGTTCCAAAATTTGACAGGTACCCCACATACATATACACATGCAGAAAAAAAGGCATGGAGATGGAAACATTGTACCACCAATACATGTTTTTAACTTAACTTTAAATTTAGCAAAAGAAAAAGCTCAATATGTGGCAAAAAATACTCTGTAAGTATGTAGTTTCATTTGTGAAGGTTATAAACTATTAGCCTTCAGGAAGATTAACTGCATAATATTATGCAAATGTTTATAGAGATTATTTTTCACTGAATTTAATGAGAAGAAATGTCATGATCTTGAGGGATACTATGTATTGTAGGTAAGATTTTTTCCTCTGATACAAATTTGTTTTCAATACTAGCATCCCTGAACTGATACTAGATTTTCAAATCCCTCACCTTTTTTTTTGTAGGGGTGATGAGAGTTTCACCCTGGCAGTAGTCTAAGAATTCCTCTTCCTGAGCTGGATTTAATTGAATCCACTAGATGGTACTTGAGTAACAATTTGTACGATATACATGATTTGTCACTTAAGCTACAGATGTAATGAAAATCTGCTTATTTTATCACTGTGTGACTCTTCTAAATTTTCTCTATTATTTACATCTGAACACATAAAATGAAGTAAAACATTCTTCTAAAAAGAGACCATTGGAAGTTGCGCTTCTTCTGATGACATATAATTTAAGATTTTGATGCACATTGAAAATCCTCACAAGAGCACAAATGCCTCATCAAGCAAAGGAAAGTAGGATTGCTGAGAATGAATTCATCCTCAAGGAGGTCCAGATAGAAAGATGATAAATCAGCAAACAAATAAGAGGAGTATTGCTGGAAGTGAATGTATCCTCAAGTCTTGGTAAGTACCTTCTTGGGGTCTACCCTGTTTTTACAAAATCTCACTAAGACAACAGATATATATATATATATATATCTATATATATATATATATATATATATATATATATATATATATTTTATATATATATATATATATATATATACACACACACACACACACATACACACACACACACACACACACATATATATATATATATATATATATATATATATATATATATATATATATATATATATATAAATACACACACACACACAGTTGTCTAATGTTGAATATTATATAACTCTGGATTCTGATCCTATTGCACAGCATAAACAGGTTATTGATGGTTTTTTGAAACAGAGTTGTGAACATCAACTTATTATACCACACTTGTTGAAACAATTACAGGTGGATTCCCCTATTTTGCAATATTTTTACATTTTGCCTAAGGTCCATAAAGATCTTTTGAATCCCCCAGGACGTCCCATAGTGGCAGGGAGAGGATCATTAACTGAACCTCTCTCTGAATATTTGGAATTTAAGTTAAAAAAATTGTTGTCTTATGTGACAGCTCGAATTAGAGACACTCAACAATTTTTGTCCTTAATGGATGATATCCAAGTAGTTAGAGATCATTTCCTTGGGACTTTAGATGTACAATCTCTTTATACATCGATACCACATACAGGGGGTATTCAGGCAATAAAATATTGGATGACTTTCTCTGGAATTTATTCGATTGAAGAGCAAGAATTTTTTATTAAGATACTTGAATTAGTGCTTGAACATAATGCATTTACCTTTAATCAGCAATGGTATCTGCAGGTGAAGGGTACAGCAATGGGGGCTACTTTTGCCCCCATTTATGCTGATCTCTTCATGGGGTACTTTGAAGTACAATATATTTACTCCTTACCTCCATTGTTCAAGTCACATTTAATTATGTGGAGACGTTACCTAGACGATTGTTGGATAGTGTGTGTGTGTGTGTGGGGGGGGGGGGGTCCAGGGATCTTTGGCAGACATTTGTAGAGTATTTGAATTCCAATGTCTATGACCTGAAATTTACAGGTAATATTGACTTACATGAAGTAGAGTTTTTGGACGTTTTGGTGGGAAAGGAGGATGATGGCTCTCTTTATACTGATTTATACAGAAAGCCTTTCTCTAAGAATTCTGTGTTACATGCTAATAGTTGCCACCCCCCCACACTATCCATAACATACCTGGGTCACAGTTTCAACGTATTAGAAAAATTTGCTCTTCTAATGAACGTTACCACAATAAAGCCAAGGATTTAAAGTCAAGATTTTTGAATAGGGGTTATAATAAGAATAAAATACAAAGGGCTAATGGGCATGCTAGTTCCATAGATAGGAACTCTTTATTGATTGATCGTGAATTCAGTAATGTGAGTTCCTATATTAGGTTTATTACAACTTATGGAACTAATACATATCTTGTTAGAAATATATTGATGAAACATTGGCATATTTTGGAATCTGATGTGTTTTTCACCAAGTATATTGACAAAGTATGTCATTTTGGCTATAAAAGGGGTAAGAATCTAGGACAACATTTTGCAAATTTCAAAAGAGATAGTTTAGAAAGCACTGATTCACTAGGTATTATGGGCAGTACATTTTGTGGTACTTGTAAGCAATGCAATGTTATGGCTAAAACCAAGTCCTTTACATCTGTAAATACGAAAAAGGTATTTGACATTCGTTGTTTCATCACATGTAATAGTACTTGAGTAGTATATATGGCGATCTGCCAGTGTGGAGCCTTTTATGTAGGGCAAACTTCTTGTGCGTTGAAACAAAGAATATCTTTACACATCAGTGATATTAGATGTCAACGCACTAGAAGTGCCCTTTACAAACACAAGCTAGTTCATTCTACAGCACATTTTATATTCATAGGATTGGATAAAGTTGTAGCATCTAATCTAGGGGATAGCCATAAACATTGTATGTTAACTCAGAAGGAACGTCGTTGGATCGTGAATTTGGGAGCTATGTTTAAGCCAGGGTTGAATGATCACTGGTAACAAGTGTAGGTCTTGGCATTTTAGGGGTTTTCTGCATTATTTTGGGAAAAATTTAATTGTTTCTGTGTACGTATGCATATGCGTTTATGCATGTGTAATTATATGCATGTATGTATGTGTATGTGTGTATGTGTATTATGCCTTGTGAGTAGGTATTAGTATATGATAAAATGCAGTTGGGAGTGTAGGTATAGACATATATATTTTTTATACATGTTGTATAAATATGTGCTTACCTAATTGTGTATATTATTGCAAAAAATGTGGGCATGTATTTATTATCTTATATAGCATCATGTTCTGTGACAGTTTAATGTTTACTTATGTTTTTGCCCTTAGTTTATATTGCTTTGGGCATTAAGTCTAATATTGGTGTTACTATACCTTTAAGGAGTTAAGATTTGTAACACGCACTGTGCGTATATTAGTACCAGCTTTTTGATTACTTATTGCACACTGAGGACGCTGTGAGCGAAACCGGCCACCGGTTTGTGTTGTTGGGCTGTGGTTGTCCAATAAATCACTTTTTACTTCATGCTGACTTTATGCTGAATTTATTTAGCGAGTGCTGGGAATCTTGTGAACTTTATATATATATATATATATATATATATATATATATATATATATATATACACACACACATATATGTTTATTATTAAAATGTGGATCAGCACTGACATGAAACTGGGAAGGTCGAATGCGTGTTTCCCAGTTCCCATAATGCCAATCTTAAATTGTTTCAATCTACAGTAGTGAATGGTAGTGTGCATTCGCTAATCTGGGATCAATGTTATGATACCAAATCGCTCTACAGTGGGAATTGGGAAATTTCCCCATTTCCCCACTGTAGTGCAATCTCAGAGTTTGAATATATAATTTGCATGGGGTGTGGGGGGTGCAGGGAGTCTTGCCTCCTGCAAAACAGTAAAAACTAGTGCTGTATAATTAAAAGTTTTTGGAGATGTTAAACAAAATAGCCTGGGTATTTGATGTCACCTCCTGTTATTTCATTTAGTATCGAATGTGGACATCAGAGAAAGGTTGGTTGGAATTATAGGCAGATAGAAATTATGGATACAGCATTATTTTTTAATTTCTTGATGACATTGTGACATTGTGACATTGCTTTTTTACTTTCCACATTTTATTAGTAACCTATATATATATATATATATATATATATATATATATATCTATATCTATATATATATATATATATGGGTCCCCTTTACATGGTCGACATTTCAAAATGTCGAAGACCATATGGCTGAGACTATATGATCGACTATTGAAATGCTGACTATGCGGAACCGGCATTTCTTTACAGTGCAGAATGGAAAGATTTCCACATTCCACACTGTCGTGTGATCTCAGAGTTGGAATATTTAAGTTATGGGGGGTGTGGGGGCAGTGCCCATCACTGGGGCTTGCCCCCCTTTTAGCAGTGTTAAGGTAAAAGTTTGTTGTTATTTTTTTTGTCCTTTACATGTTTGATATTTCAAATGTCGATCATATGGCCTCGGCCATATGGTCTTCAACATTTTGAAATGTCGACCATGTAATGTAGACCCATATACATATATATATATATATATATATATATATATATATATATATATATATATATATATCTATATATATAGCGAGAGAGAGAGAGAAAGAGACATACTATGGCACAGATTCAATAAAGCCTACTTTAGCCGCTATAACCATGTGTACATTGTGGCATGATGTACACAAGATAGCTCACTGTTTTGTATTCAGTACAATCTTGCTTTTTTCCCACTTTTCTGAGATTTAAAAACGTTCAGTTACAGGCTTGCTGTTCTTGAACTGTTTGTAAGTTTCTGTGAGGCCATTTTTTGCTTGGGCTAAAGGAAAGTCTCTCTGTTGATCAGTGGCAGTGAAAAACATTGAGCAGCCTGCCTGCCCCTGTGGGAGTGGTTACTGACTTGAAACTGTAGTTGTATTGGCCATTTTGGGTCAATTCCAAAACTCCTTCATCTTCCTCTCTTAAAACCCTCTTTTGCATGGTTTTAGCATTTTGAGCATAGCGCAACAATGGGCAGCGCCGCCTAATTCGGTTTAAACTATTCCTGGCTCCACAAAGTCTGCTCTTCACTTTTTCCGTTAGAACTGCTCTATCTCTCAATTTAAACACCATATTCTCATTCTAAGGCCCTTCACTGGTCCAATTAAGTAATCCTACAAGTTAGCACTATTAAACCATAAACACTACTTACTCTTATACTCTCTACGATTACCTTGTCCTCTATTGGTCCATCTTAAATTCAGTTTCCCTGTTACTCTAGCATGTCCAAAGGTCAGTCAATGGTTTCCTCTCCAGTCCAGCTGGTGAATCTGGGAATTTTGAGGCAATGTTACAACTGTCTCATGTACATGGACAACCCTCTCCTCCTCCAAGCAGGTTCAAATATATGTGAGATGCAACTATTTAGCCAAACTGGAGGCTGAGCTCTCTCATCTCAAAACTGGTGTAACCAGTCAGGAGGAGAAGGTAACCTCACACAACACAATTCCAGTATCACATAGTCCCACCACATCAGTGAACCAAACACATAAATACACAAAAACATACTCGGAGGCTCTAAATAAAAATCTACCTAAGCAACAGAGACCTCCAAAGCAGACATCCAATCAAACGCTACCTCAAAACAAAACACACACAACACATAACCCACAAAGTCAGTGTGCCAAGCAGCCACAGCCCTTAAGGCTGAATAACACACCTGATACTCTTGTTATAGGTGACTCTATTGTCAGACACACTGACGTCCCGCTCACCAGGCTGAATAAAGAGAAGGTCACTGTGAGCTGCCTGTCGGGTGCTAGGATCCGACGCATAACGCAAGCACTCAGGTCACTCCAAAGCAAATACAAATATGACTCAGTCATTGTACATGCTGGTGTGAATGACCTGAGATGTACCTCCCTGGACTACATGAATAGAGACATAGAGGAGCTCTCTGATCATGTAGCCCAGGCTGGTATGACCCTGACCTTGAGCAGCATCTTACCCTCACCTAGAATGATGCCACAGTACAAAGACAAAATGATCGATTTTAACAATTGGCTAAAAGTTTGGTGTCATTCAAAGGGGATCCAGTGTCTGTCAGCCTGGGATGACATGCTCGACAAGCCACATTGCTTCGCTAGGGACGGCTTGCACCTGTCACCACTGGGCTTTCGGATATTGGCAAAGGCTCTTGCCAGCGCCATAGTGCCTTATTTTAGTCAAGGCTTCAAAGTCAATCCCACCCCCATAGACAGCACAAGGAACAAGAAACTAAGGGTAATGCTGCTAAACGCCAGAAGTCTAACCTCAAGATGCATGCACTCGAAGCTCTCCTCAGTATGGAGAACATCGATATCTGTGCAGTGACAGAAACCTGGTTCAAGGCTCCAGAGAGCACCCCAGCACTACCAGGCTATACCTCATATCATGCTTTTGGCTCCAAAACCCGGACTGAACCACAAAAGGAGGGAGTTTCCATATTTATCAAGGATATCCACCCCTCCAGGTTAGTGGCATTGCACAACCTATCGGAGACCATCCATGTGCAACTAACAGTGGGCAAGACTGCTTTTCAGTTTATAGCATCCTACAGACCACCCTCTCAAAGTCAGGAATCCTATTCAGCTTTCCTGAAAACATTGGAGAACATGAAGATCTCTCCGAACACCATTATATTGGGTGACTTCAACTACCCAAACATTGACTGGGAGCACTACTCAAGCCCCAGCACCTTAGCCCAAAGATTCCTGGAAATTATAAACTCAAATGCTATGGAACAACTAGTCACAACTCCCACAAGAGGGGACAACATACTAGACCTGATCATTACCAACATGGGGACTCTATGCTCCACACCAGAAGTGTATCCCTCATTGGTAAGATCAGACCATAAATTAATTTCACTGGATGTCCACATCCCGACCCCACCCCCAGCCCAGAAAACCACAGTGAAAAACTTCTCAAAAGCTAACTTCTCACTTCTCAAAACTGAAGTGGAATCCCTCAAGGCCCCAGGGCCAGTGGAAACTACAGCCCAAACTGCAGAATCCTATATAAATGCATTCTACGGACATCTCCAGGAATGCATGGATCATGCTATCCCAAACAAAACCAAGACCCAATCATCCAAAGGCAGGCGTCCAGTCTGGTGGTCCCCTGCCATAAATAAACTGTACAACAGAAGGAGGAAGCTACTACATGATAGAGATTATCCCTAATAGGGAAGGCATCTCTGATCAGTACTAGCAAAAAATTACGATCCCTCATAAAATCCTCTAAGGCCAGCTTCGAGAGAAAAATTGCACAGGACACCAAAGACAATCATAAGGCTTTTTTCAGTTATGTTAGAAACCTGGGATGCAACTCCCAGACTTGTTCTGAGTTGATTTTAAACAACAAAAAATACACTGAACCCACAGACATCGCCAATATCCTGGCAGACAGGGCAAGAGCAAGTATCTATCCCAGCAGAGGGCTGCCTCCCAAACATCTCAGATGCTCAGGTGAAGGCTGCCCTCTCTAAAGCAAAAAACACTGCTTCCATGGGACCAGATGGCATCCCAGGTTGCATCCTACATGAACTACAAGAGGAACTAATCCCTCAAATAAAACAGCTATACAATCTCAGCCTCACTACAGGATATGTGCCCACAGAATGGCGTACAGCAACAGTGGTCCCACTCCACAAAGGTGGAGCCTCTACGGACCCTGGAAACTATCGCCCCATAAGCCTGACTAGCTTAGTCTGCAAGGCTATGGAGAGGATCATCATGGAGCTCATAAACAAAGACATTGGGGACCTACAGACACTAGATTCTACCCAGTTCGGCTTTGTCAAGGGCAGATCCTGCCTTTTGAACCTGGTTGACTTCTTTGAAACAGTCACCAAAGCCATAGATGAAGGGAAGGTTGTCCACACAGCCTATCTGGACCTTGCAAAGGCATTTGACACAATACCCCACTCGGGCATCATAGATAAGCTATCCAGCTTAAATATAAACCCCTATGTCACAAGATGGGTCGCAAACTGGCTCAAAGACAGAACCCACAGAGTGAGAGTTGCTGGAGCCATGTCAGACTCGAAACCGGTCACAAGTGGCATCCCACAGGGTTCTGTCCTGGGACCACTCTTGTCCGGTATATAATTTTCTGATGTACAGGCAAACGTGGGAGAACTATGGCTCACCAAGTTCGCAGATGACTGCAAACTGGGTGCCATAATCAACTCTCCAGCTGACACAAACATCCTTCAAAAAGGTCTCACAGAGACAGATAACTGGTGCCAGCGCCATGGTTAAAACTAAATGCCAAAAAATGTATAGTCATACCGTTTGGCAAAAACAATGTGCCCACAAATTACCACATAGTCGGAAACCCATTAAGTACAGAGAAAGTTATTAGGGACCTGGGGACCCAAGTTGATAGCAATCTCTCCTTTGAAAACCACATTGCCAAAGTGGTTAGAAAGACCTTCTACATAGCCCACCTCATCACGAAGGGTTTCACATCTAGATCAAGAGAGGTAATCGTGCCCCTTTATTCATCCCTCATCAGGCCCATCATAGAATACAATGCCCCTTTTGGGATGTACCTTACCCGACACCTGCAGCAATTAGAAAGACCCCAAAAGTATCTCACCAAGAGGATCAAGGGTCTCAAACAGATGCCATATGCTGCTCGGTTAAAAAAACTCCAGCTCTACTCAGTTGCATACCGCCTACTTCGAGGCGATCTTTGCCTGACATACAAAGCTATGTCAAATCCAGAATTAATGGACATGCTCCACCTCAGTAAATCTAAATCTCTTAGAGCCACATGCTCAAGGGACTTGAACCTCTGCACAGAAATAAATAGAACTTGCTGGAGGGACAGGTACATAACCCAGAGGCTCTCTTCACTCTGGAATAGAATTCCAGTTCATGTGAGGCAGAGCACCTCACTGAATCTCTTCAAGAAGAATCTCGATAAGTGGATGGGGGATCGTAGGTTTGTCCCAGGGATTACTCTCGTGTCACTATTAGACAGAGGCACAGTAAACTAAACCTTAAAAAGGGCACAGTATACTCAAATCAAGGGGTGGCGTAAGCCATACTGAATCGGGCTAGGCTTATAATTGCCCCAGGGCAGATAGCCTAGTATGAACCTATGAACCTATGAACCTATGATCTACATGCTGTATAGTGCACCACAAACACAGTAAGCATCATGGTATGCTAATTACAGAATAAGCAGCTGAATCATATGCTAATCAACTATTCCAAGATGGAGCAGCTATTCAACAAGCTATAAAGCAACCGTTTAGACTCAGTACTGGTTTTTGCTGTAACTTCCAAAACCCACTGGAATATAGCCACGGAAACTAGACTACACAAAAAGAATGTTAGGGGCTGCTGTTGCTCTTATTCATGTGTATGTGCAGCCAGCTCATGTCTATGCTGCTGCTTCTATTAATACACCATGGCCAAAAAGGAGAAGGGATTTTAGACCATGTTTAACATTCCACAGTCTGCATGAGGTGGAAATTATAGAGTGCTACCGGGTGGATAGAGACACAGTACAGGAACTCTGCAATCTCTGTCATCCTCTGCTGAGAGCAAGGGGAACCAATGCCAGTCGAGACTAAGGTATGTGCAGCACTTAGAATTTTAGCTACATGAACCTTCCAGAGACCAAAGTGTCACAGGCATCAGCATTCAGGATTCTCCATAAATTCCTTAATACTATGTTACAACATGTCAATGTGTGTATATATTTTCCAAGTAAACCTAAGGACAGAGCCAGAACTATGCAGGTGTTCTAACCTGTAGCACACTACCCTGAAGCCCTGAGTGCCATAGACTGTATGCATGTTGAAATCAAAGCACCACGCAGAGGACAAAGAAGGATGCACATAAATAGAATGGGCTACCACTCCATTAACTGACAGGTCATGTGAAACACTAAGAGAATCATCCTGAATGTGTGTGTTGCCAACCAAGGCAGTTACCATGACTCACATATCTGGCACAACTCACAAATGTATCAGGTGTTTTCTAGGGGATATCTCACAGGGTCATTTACTGGCCGATGCAGGTTATGCACTAGAACTATGACTGATGACACCCATCAGAAATGCCTGCACACCAACTGAAAAATGCCATAATGAGGCACACCCTCAAAAAAGAAATATGATAGATCATGTATATGGTATGTTAAAGTCATATTCTGGTGCCTAGATACATCTGGGGGAGCCCAGCAGTGCAATCACCATACATATGATGAAATATTCACCTTCTGTGCCACGCTTCACAACATTATCCCATGAAAACAACTTCAGCAGGAACAGTAATGGGAAAGGTCACACATCCCACTGCCATGGGTGTAGGCAGATGTAGATATGCATAATATGGCCTCACACTAGCTAAGAGGTAATGGATAGTGCATACACTCACCACCTAGAAGGCTAAGACCTAAATTCTATCCACATGCACACAGTAACATTGATGCCAGCCAACACTAACAACCTTTACTTGCTCCTGTAATGGCTGTGTCCTGTTAGCATCAGACAGAGTCAGCCCTGAACTAAAACTGTTGCAATTGCTGGATTTCCAAGGTAAGTGTTAAACCTGCAATAGAAAAATAAACATCTAAGAATACAAATGAATGTCATATCTTTGCATACCGTTTCTTGGTAATGTAAGTAAATATAACCTGGTGATTTTTACAGCAATGACATCAAGATTTGACAGCAATGATGAATGCGAATAGGTCTCCTTTATCAACTAATATTCTGTATATCTAAAATATACATATTTCATCGAATGTCCACAGTTTGGCCTCGTATGTTTGTAATAGCAAATCATTAATGAGTGAAGTTAGAAAATAAGGACACACATTTCAGTTTCAGACTTCATATCCCACAGAACAAACATAAAAATAGTAATGCAAAACCTGTTATTCCACCAGCTAAGTTTGTAGGACCACAATGTTTAAAAACTCTTACCATTGTTGGGTCTTTGTTACACTTTTATTTATGGCTTGATCAATCTTTGTTGGTACAAGACATTGGAAGGGATGCACACATTACAAAAACCTGTAAGAAAGCATTACAATTTGCAAAACAGCATCACAAAAACATATACTAAACACTAAGTCAGATATGCATCCTGAGCATCAGCCAAAATACTTATATATCCCTGAATCCAAAAGCTAGAAAACAAGGATATGGCACAGTTATCATCATTTGCACAGGTTGTTGGGGTGAGGGGTGGCATCGGCTGGTACAAAAAGTAGTGAGTGCATGTGAGTAAGAAAAAGAAACAGGCAGACATTTGGGCAAAGTATCAAAAGGCCACTGATGCAGAATGAGCTTTAAGACTCATGAATAACTCATGTAACTGTTATGTTTGAGTGTCTGTATGGGTACTCCAGATGAAATTGGTGTGTGAGTGTCTACCAGAATACAGCCAAGCTCTGTGCTAGATCTATATCCTGGAATGTTGGACAGGTGTGAGTTGTGCATGGTAGAGGTGACAGTTCATCGTTGTTGTCCCTGACCCCAAGAAGTTGCCAGAAGTTGCATTGGCATGTCCACGCCCACTGTCAGATGCAGTGATGCTACCTGAACATGACAGATGTCTGCTGGATTAGCTTCCCTCATGAGTACCCCCAGGACCATGACCTCATGGTCTGCCATGTCTGGGTGTAGACACCTCAAGCACTGATGCACCAGAAAAAGTAGTGACACTACAGGAGCATGATTGGGCATGGCCACATTGGCTAACATCACATGATGTGGCTGGGCTACACCCATGTGCATGCCGTCCCCCTCCCAGCATACATTCCATCACAGACAACTTCTGTTCAAACATGTCATTCATCCAATACATTGACTCGGCAACATGGTGGAGGTAGTCAATTATGTGAGCCTGTGACACATCTACAATCCTAATAATTTTCCTTGGAGGCTCTTTTGGAATGTGCCTGTGCCTCCATGATGGCCCTAAACATATGTCAAGTGGCACAGAAAAACACACTAGTATCAGGTTGAGGATGGACAGCAGGCCTCCCCTGAGTACCCCTAAAACCTTACTACATGGCACCTTGCCCACAATTTGGTATTTTCAGAGTCAACAGGCACTGAAGCTGCAGTAAATACACTACCCTGATCAAGTGTCTCACCCTATAGCTGTCCAATATTGGAGGGCTCACTGGAATGTGTTTGCTTAGGCCTACTGGCTGTGTCAGATGGAATTACAAGGAATAGCTGAATGTCATCTTCAGTATCAGATTCTACCTGTGCACCCCCCTGACTCTGCCTGTGTTTGTCTACTATCATCATCAGAATCTGCCAATACTCTGACAACAGGTGGCAAGAGTCCTGCACTTCCATTATCAAGATCACCTGTGATAATAAGTAACAAGCATGGGAAAGAAATTAATAGCTACACTATGACAGTTTAATATATTCTTATTTACATATGAGCAAATCCAGTATATAATTGCAAAATTCAGTTGTATCTTATCAAGATCAGTAGTGTTCTGTGAACATAATTCCAAAGTAATAGCAATGTTCTTCTCTGTTATCCACATACACAACTCTCCTAACCTTAGGGTTCCCTAGCTACACAGTTCCCTTCTTATGGTGTAGATGCAGGTCTGCGAGCATGACACATATTCAAATGAGGTGTGAACTCATTAGAATTGCTGAATCCAAAATTCCTGCTCTATGTAGAAGATATAAACATAGTGCAGGCACTCTCACGGTGTTAGCTGCTAATGGATTGCAACTGTAAATGATTACTGGTAGGGAGAAGAAAATGCAGCAGTTTAGACTTCCTTACCTCTGGTGGGTGTGTCAGTCAGGTTACACTTACAAAGTGTACAGGTAATTGTATTCAGGTTTTAAATGTAAGTAAACAGCACACATTTCACATTTTCTGTTCAGTAATAACCATTTTCTTGAAAACTGTATATTATTGTCATTTAATGTTCTCATACATTTTAAGGACAATGATACAAAGTGCCTACAGACTGCATGTCTCAGATTACTGCTCAGATAAGAGAATAATGAACATCATGCAAAGACAAGACAGAGCTGCATTTCTGCAAACAATAGTCATAAATGGTATGTGATCAGTCATTGCATTACTTCTGAAATTAACACATGTATGAGTGAATCTAAAGTGCACAGGTGCCATACAGGTATGGCTTGTTAATACTATGGGTGATTTTGAAATTGCTTGTATGCACAAACACTTTGTTCCTGCTGCAAAGCTGTTTCTGTAACAAATAGGGATAAGACACCCTTACTGTGTTTTGTAGGTTCATTGGTGTGAAAGTTCAAATCCAGACTTGTGCAAAACTCTTTCTTGTGTGCTAGCATATATTTTGCAATGTTGGTTATTTCATATATATGTGTATATATATATATATATATATATATATATATATATATATATATATATATACATATATATATATATGTGTATATATATTTAATACAACTGTTTAAACATGGGATACAGATAAATACAATAAATGTTTATTTAATGTACTTCTCTGATAACCAATACATAAACTACACCAGTGAATTACATGTTCATAGGTTCATAGGTTCATAAGTGTGTACTAGGCTAATGGATCTGGATTTATTACAAGCCTAGCACAAAAAAGAATTGCCCAGGCACCATGCCACCTGATGTTAGTTCGCAGTGCCCCTATCCAGTAGGCAACTGGAATGATCCCTGGAGTGAACTTTCTGTTACCCATCCACTTGTCAATATTTCTCTTGAAGAGGACCAGTGAGGTGCGCTGCTTGACATGAATGGGAAGCTTATTCCAGAGTATGGGCAGTCTTTGGGAGATGAACCTTCTCCTCCAACATGTTCTGATAATTGTGGTAATGAGGTTGTGATCTCCGGAGTGTCTGGCATGGAGGGATTGGGATTTCTTTAGGTGTAGCATTTCAAGTGGGGCTGGCTCAGACATGGCTTTGTAAGTCAAGCAGAGATCACCTCTAATTAGATGATAAGAGACTGAGAATAGCTGAAGTTTCTTGAGTCTGTCCCTGTAGGACATGTGCTTAAGGCCTAGGATCCTTTTTGTCAGGTATTTATGTGGCCTCTCCAGCTGTTGTAGGTGTCTGGTCAGGTAAATGCCAAACAGGGCATTATATTCGATGATTGGTCTAATGACGGATGAGTAGAGAGGGATGATGACCTCTTTCTTCCTGGGTGCGAAACATTTGGTTATAAGATGTGCCACGTAGAAGGACCTTCTGACCACAGTGGCAATGTGGTGGTCAAAGGTGAGGTGGCTGTCGACCTGAGTGCCCAGATCTCTTATGGCCCCTTCAGTGTTCAGCGGGCTCCCATCAATGTGGTAATTCATAGGAACTGAGTTTTTTTCCAAAGGGGATGATAACACATTTTTTTGGCATTAAGCTTCAGGCCATGGTTCCAACACCAGTCATTGGTCTAAAAGAGTCCCTTTTGTAGGATGTCTGCATCACTTGGGGAGGTGATAATGACTCCTAGCTTACAGTCATCAGCAAACTTGGTGAGCCAGAGTCCTTCTGTGTTGGGATTGACTTCTGAGAAGTAGATGCCAAACAGGAGGGGGACCAGGACTGAACCCTGTGGGACTCCACTCATGACTGGTTGACAGTCTAACTTGGAATCTGCAACATTCACTCTATGGGTCCTGTCTGTGAGCCTACTTGCAAACCACCTAGTGATGTAAGGATTGATGCCTAGTTTGGTGAGTTTATCAATGATACCAGAGTGGAGAATGGTATCAAAGGCCTTGGCCAGATCGATGTAGGCTATATGCATTGCCTTACCCTCATCCACAGCCTTGATGACTGCCTTGAAAAAGTCAACCAGGTTCAGCAGGCAGGATCTCCCCTTGAGAAAGCCAAGCTGTGTGGGGTCAAGAGTTTGGAGATTGCCTATGTCTTTGTTAAGCAGGTCCATGATGATGTGCTCCATGGCTTTGCATACCTGACTCGTCAGGCTAATGAGGCGATAGTTCTCAGGGTCTGTATTTGCTCCCCCTTTATAGAGCAGGATGACTGTAGTAGTGCACCATTCATTAGGGACATAGCCTGAGGTAAGGCTGTGATTGAACAGGGCACACTTATGTGGTGCCGGTTTGTTTTGTAGCTCATATAGGATACAGCAAGGGATATTATCAGGTCCCATGGATGCAGTATTCTTGGCTTTGGACAATGCAGCTTTTACCTGTGCCACAGAAATGGTGGGTACCATGCTTTCTTCTGGTATTGTGATAGGGATGTTGGGGTGGAGGGGTAAATTTGGCACTGAATCTGTCGGCCAGTATGTTGGCTATATCTGTTGGCTCAGTATAGGAGGTGCCATTGTGCAATAACTCAGAGCAAATCTGCATATTGCCTTTGAAGTTTTTGATATAGCTATAGAAGGCTTTGTGGTTGTATTTGGTGTCAGCCACAATTCTGCCTTCATAGCTGGCTTTAGAGGATTTGATAAGGGATCTCAGCTTTTTGTTAAGATTGATAATGGAGGTTTTCCAGTCTTGTAACTTCAAATTTTCTGCTTCGGTTTGTTCCTTCTGTTGTAGAGTTTATTGATGGCTGGGGTCTACCAGATTGGATTCCTTTATTTGGAGGAGAGCATCTTAGTTCTATTTGGAATGGCAAGGTCCATGCATTTGTGTACATGCTCGTACAGTGCATCAGTGTATGATTCGGCAGTCATGCACCTATTTTCCATTGGCATGGGTCCCGAGAAGTTAGCCACCTCAATTTTTAGGAGCCCAAAGTCAGCTTTAGAAAAGTTTTTCAGGGTGGTCACCTTACTGGGGGGTGTAGGTGAGATGGAGATTTCATAGGTTCATAGGTTCATAGGTTGGTACTAGGTTATTGGCCCTAAGGGCCTATACAAGCCTAGCCATAAAAATTCCTTGGATATTTCTTCCCACAATATTTACTTCCCTTGACCCCTGTCTAGCAGGGTGACTGATGTGATCCCCGGGGTGAATTTCCAATCTCCCATCCAATTGTCAAGGTTCCTTTTGAAGAGGACCAAGGAGGCACTCTGCTTGACATGTAAGGGCAGTCTATTCCAGAGTATGAGGAGTCTCTGGGTCAGGAACCTATCCCTCCAGCATGTTTTGTTCATTGTGATGACAAGGTTTAGATCCATGGAGCGTGTTGCTCTGAGGGATTGGGATTTCTTTAAGTGGAGCATGCCCAACAGCTCAGGGTTTGACATGGTCTTGTATGTTAAGCAGAGATCGATGGAGGTTTTTTTAGATTGTCAGCATAGGGCATCTGCTTTATGCCTGTGATTCTGTTAGTGAGGTATTTCTGCGGCCTTTTGAGCTGTTGCAGTGATCAGTTTCTGGTCAGATTTAGCCGGGAAGGAATTGACTATAGGTGTGGAGCAATGGTCTCCCATATTGATGATAACCAGGTTGAAGATGTTGCTTCCTCTAATGGGGACAGAATGAGCTGGTCCATGGCATTGGAAATGATAAATTCCAGAAAGCATTGGGCCTGAACATTGGTACTTGAATAGTTTTCCCAGTTGATGGAAGGGTAGTTGAAGTCATCCAGTATGAGAGCATTGGGTTGGACCTTGATAGATTTCAGGATGCTTAGGAACTTGGAGTGAGAGTCTAGGGACATGTTTGTGGTTCTGTAGCAGGCTATGACTTGTATCGCCATCTTACTTAGTGTTAGTTGTACCTGAATTATCTCGGCTGCATTATCTAGAGGTGTGTGTATCCTTTAATAATATGGACACACCACTGCCTTTGGAGCTTCCAGACATATTCTAGGGCAGAAAGGTATGAAATAAGTTGTAGCCTGTGAGCACAGGGGTGCTTCTGCCTCTTTAAACCATGTCTCCATTACAGCACAGATGTCGACATCCTCCATTTTGAGGAGAGCTGCGAGTGAGTGCATCTTGAGATTTAGACTTCTAGCATTGAGCAGCATAATCCTCAGATTGCATTTGTTTCTAGCTGTTATGGTATAATTTTGGTCTTTGGAACACTGCCTAAAAAAGGCACTATAGGGGTGGCAAGAGCTTTAGCCAGTATCCAGAATCCCAGGGGTGACAGATGCAGGTCATCTCTGGTAAAGCATCGAGGTCTGTCAATCATGTTGTCTTAGGCAGACTGATACTGGATCCCCTTAGAATGACACCAGAAACTTAGCCAATTGTCGAAGTCAATCTTTTACTGCTCGTACTGTAGTATCATTCTGGGTGATGGTAGAATACTGCACAGGGCTAGGGTCATACCTGCCTGGGCCACATAATCCAGGAGTTCCATTACGTCTCTTTTCATGTAGTCTAGGGAGGTACATCTCAGGTCATTCACACCCACATGGACAATGACTGAGTCATATTTGTACTTGTTTTGGAGCGACTTGACTGCACGTGTTATGTGGTAGATCCTGGAACCTGATAGACAACTGACTTTCACCTTCTCCTTGTTCAACCTAGTGAGTAGGACATCAGTGTGTAGCACATCTCCTATACACAGAGATCCACGTAGTATATACTATCTGTAGATCATGGTTCAAGTCCCGCCTTTGTGTTTTAATGATCAAACCTAATAAACATTGCTCACAAGGATAAAACAAGTTTAGCTTTGCTTCTCACTTTTGTGCGACACTTACCACTGACCATTTCTAGACTACTGGCCTACACATGAAGCAGAACACCTGCAAACAGGATGCAGACATAATTGAAAAATAATACATTGTTTCATCTTTTGCTTTCCATTGTACAAAGCAACTGAGTGGCATTGCACGGTGGTTAGCAACCTTCCCCAACACCTGCAGGTCTAGAACACCTCCAGAGAGTAACCAGATAAGCGACAATTTCAAAATAGAAACATTGTATCCTCTATCCAAACACAAACAAGGTAATGGTCAGTAGTACGTAGTCTCTGGACACTATTTCCAAAAATATTCACCACAAACACATCCAAAGAACTACTCAAAGGCTGCATATAAAAACAGTAGATTTATTGGTGAGTGCTTTCATGGTGTTAAATATTTCTGTGGTAGCCTGTATAAGTGTACAGCTGCAATACAGATGATCCTGGGTTTTAATACATCAATTTCAAGATATGATTAACGTTATTCCATTTTACATTATATGAAAATTATCATGAAAAAATTATTATGCACTCTCAAATTATTAAGTGTTGTGCAATCAATTTTAATAAACACATAAAAAATTAAACATAATTATAAATAACAATAAGTATGTATAGCAGTGCAGCTCAAATGAATTATCTGTTTGACTAAGGGTATACTGATTATTATGTTTCTGTAATTATAATTGTGTTCTCTGGCCTTGGGTGGTCTTCAGACTTCAGTAATACTCATACACACATAAATGTATAAACCAGGACCTTGTCAGGTCACACACATACATGCTTAACTCCATACTCCGTCAAGTGTATTTATATCTAATGCATGAGCAAGTCTGAGTAGCAATTCTTCTTTGGCAAGGTTGAAAATTCCTCACTTTGGTTTGAATCCCACATTGTAAAAATTAATTTTATTAGGGTGTAATCCCACACAAAAAAATGTGTCAGGTCATAAAATGTATGCCACCAGTACGTCTGTAAAATTAAATCACCAAACAGTTACAGCAGCAAACAAGCCTCAAACTAATGCCAAGTGTCATATTAACTTTCCATTTTCAAAATCATCCTTCCTCTCTGTTTAGCACTGTTATGCTCTGCTTAACATAACACAAATGTGGCTGGCATTACTGTTCAGGTTTGTGTGCTACCAGTAAACATACTAACATACATTGGCAGGAAATCAGTCTTAACTGTTGCTGTTTGCCCTAGTCAGACATGTCTAGTGGTAGAAGGAAAGGTGCCCAGTTTGAGGGATGTTCAGTAATCCAGAATATTTAGTGGACTCCTTATAAAGTGCCTCGGCCAAAGGCTGTTGCAGGGGACTATATTGGCTCCCAGTGCAAATCTGAGGCATGGAATAGTCTGGACAGGGCTGTCTCCAGTGCGATTGGCATTCCACACATTGGATAAGAGTGTAGGCATTACTTTAATGACCTGAAAAGTTGCAAGAAGAATACAGTGAACCAGTGGCTAAATGAGTTTGGGACTGCTGACATCCTACAGTTGTATACGTATACTGATAAAGAGGATTTATACTAGATAGATAGCTACATATAGGCAAGACTGGTATGCATAATGTTCTTCACTTCTCTTTATTCCACAGCCAGCCAAGAGATTATGGTGAATAGAAAAGCCCATGCTAAGCATCTAGAGAGACTGAGGGAACTAAGGGGTATGTATGCAGTAAAACAGAACTATTATTTTAGCTAAAGTATTGCTTTTCTATACAGTTGTAGCAAAGTAAGGATGTATATCCTAACTTTAAAAGGAAGCATGCATGCTTCAGTCTGTAGCACATGCCAACTGTAGGAGTCAAGTCTACTACTGTAGTCAGATGTTGTGGGTTCAAATACCACAAGTAACAAATATATAGCAAAATCCTTTTAAAAATATTACATAATTTAATTTCAACACAAGTAACATAAATGCCATAATGTTAACTTAATCTGTATAATTGGACCAAGCATATGTGCAGTGTTACTTTGAGCAATCCTTACTAATAGTTTGTAGTTGTTAAGAAGTATACTTAAATATAAAAGTAGAGATAGCATACTTTATTGTTGTGATAATGCATCGTACATCACATATGATAATACAAATCTTATCTGTTTTTTTCTCTTATCCCAACCATTATCTCTCTTTTTTCCCCTATGTGTTGTCAAAAATGTTTCCATGTCATCCATCTCTGACAAATCAAAAAATGCTTTACAGCACAGGGAGGTAGATCAAGCCCTATGACTCAGTCTGATCCCACTCCACTTGCTCCTGCACCAGCATCCAGCACATCTGGAACCCAACATGGAAGTACATCATCTGCTGACCCTGCACAACCTGGGCCCTGCACATCAGGTATCATTACCCTGGTATAGTGCTGTGGTACACTCTGGGAGTAGTGGCAGAGGTTAGCATTTTATCACCAACAAGGAGATGCCAGGGTTGGTTTGTAGGGTCGTGTACAGCATCATTGGTGCACACCTATGTTGGATGAGAGGATGCTCTCATTTATGATCCATCAGAGAAGATATGAAGCACTCCAACATTCAGCTGAGTAAGGGGACAGTGATCACAGTCCTGTGAGTCAAGACTAGATTCTTACTGTCTCCATGTCTGATGAGCATCAACATCTGTTGTCCCCTCGCTAACCCCAGTCATGGTGCCCCCTAACCTGCTATGTCCCTCACTGTCCCTGTGTCTTATCTTGTTTGTCGTGTTTATTTGCATCTGATTCCTCACCAACCATACTTACCTTACCCAGAAATACCTACATCCCTTACCCAACATTCCTCTCCTACTAAAGTAAAAAATAAATGGGTACCTGTCCCATAAAAAATATTGTCCCATACATAGCTCTCCACCTCACACATGTTCATAGGTTCATAGGTAGGTACTGGGCTATCTGCCCGAAGGCATATATTAGCCCAGCCACATTGTGCGGTATTCACTGCCCCATTGGTTAGTTCCATAGGCCCTTGATCTAGCAGCTAGTACCCTTGGCCCCTATCTAGTAGAGCTGTTGGTATGATCCCTGGTGTGAACTTTCTGTTACCCATCCACTTGTCAAGGTTCCTCTTGAAGAGTGATAGTGAGGGGCTCTGTGTTATGTAGATCGGGACCTTGTTCCATAGCAAGGGAAGTCTTTGCCAAGGGAATCTATCCCTCCAGCATGTTCTATTCATTGTTGTGCTGAGGTTTATATCCCTAGAGCGTGTAGCTCAAGTTGATTTGGTTTTGCTAAGATGGAGCATGTTCAACATTTCTGGGTTGGACATGACTTTGTATGTTAAACAGAGATTGTCTCTGAGAAGGCGCTATGCAACAGAGAAAAGCCTTAGTTTTTTCAATCATGCTGTATAGCGCAACTGTTTGAGGCCAGTAATCCTCTTAGTGAGGTACCTCTGTGGTCCTCCAGCTGCTGGAGATGCCTAGCCAGGTACATTCCATTTGGTGCATTGTACTCAATAATGGGTCTGATGAGGGAAGAGTAGAGGGGCACCACTACATCCTTAGATCTTGATGCAAATCCTTTTGTGATCAGATGGGTCACATAGAAGGATTTTCTAACCACCTTGGCAACATGGTTATCAAAGGAAAGCTGACTATCTACTTGGGTCCCTAGATCCCTTATTACTTCTTCAGATTTCAGGGAGTTACCTCCTATGTGGTAGTTCACAGGTACTCTGTTTTTGATTACTACGCATTTTTTTAGCATTTAGCTTGAGACCATGGCTTTGACACCATGCATCAGTCTCATTTCGGCCCTTCTGGAGGATATCCATGTTTGCTGGAGACTCTATTATAGCACCCAGTTTGCAGTCGTCCACAAACCTGGTCAGCCACAGCCCTTCAGTGCTTGCCTGTACTTCTGAGATGTATATGCCAAACAGGAGGGGCCCCAGGACAAAGCCCTGAAGCACACCCCTAATTACTGGTCTGGATTCAGACATAGATCCTGCTACTCTTACTTTGTGGGATCTGTCTGAGAGCCAGTTTGCGATCCATCTTGTGACATAAGGGTTTATACCCAGGTTGGTGAGTTTATCAATAATACCCGAATGGGGAATGGTGTCAAATGCTTTAGCAAGGTCAAGGTAAGCCGTGTGTACTTCCTTTCCTTTACTATAGCCTGAGTAACTGTCTCAAAGAAGTCCACCAGGTTCAGGAGGCATGATCTGCCCTTGACGAAGCCGAACTGTGTGGGGTCAAGTGTTTGGAGGTTCCCAATCTCTCCATTTATGAGTTCCATAATGATTCGCTCCATTGCCTTACAGATCAGACTGGTCAGGCTTATTGGTCAGTAGTTCCCAGGGTCGGTTGTGGGCCCACCCTTGTGCAGCAGAATCACTGTTGCTGTGTGCCATTCTATGGGCACATATCCTGTTGAGAGGCTGATTTGGAGCTCGTGTATGACAGCAAGAGACACCATCTGGTCCCATAGAGGCGGTGTTTTTAGCTTTAGATAGAGCTTTATTAACCAATGTATCAGTATTAATTGGGGTTACACATTCCCTTGGTATAGTAATAGGCCCTTTAGGTAGTGAGGGGGAGAAATTTGCACTGAACCTGTCAGCCAAGATGTTGGCAATGTCAGTGGGGTCAGTGTATTTTGTTCCATTTTGTACTAGCTCAAAACAGACTTGAGCATTGCCATTTAGGTTTTTGATGTAACCATAGAAGGCCTTATGGTTATCCTTGGCATCCTTGGCAACTTTCTTTTCGAAATTGGCTTTAGTTGACTTGATGAGGGCCCTCCATTTTTTACTAATGCTGATCAGGGATGATTTTTCTACTTGAGATTTGGCCTTTTTTGTATAAGTCTCCTCCTTTTATTGTATAGTTTGCTTATGGCCGGGGTCTACCAGACTGGTTTCTTCTTGCTTGAGGAAGGAGTCTTGGTTTTATTTGGGATAGCATGGTCCATGTGATCCTGAAGATGTATATAAAGTGCCTTGGTGTAGGAGTCTGCATCCTGCATATCATTATCCTTCTGCATGGGAATAGTGAAGCTTTCCACTTCTGACGCAAGTAGTTTGAAGTTTGCTTTGGAAAGTTTTTTACGATGGTTTCTTTGACTGGGGGAGGTGGAAGGTTGAGGATGTCCAGGGTTATCAGTTTGTGGTCTGATCTGACCAGAGAGGGAGTGATAATGGGTGTGGTACAATGGGCTCCCATATTTGTGATGACTAAATCCAATATGTTGTCCCCTCTAGTGGGAGAACATACCAGTTGTTCAAGGGCATTTGAATTTATAAATTCTATGAACAGCTGAGCATAGGAGTTAGAACTTTGGTAGTTCGCCCAGTCTATACCAGGGTAGTTGAAATCACCCACAATTATGGTGTTGGGTAGGACCTTTATATTTTCCAATGCCTCAAGGAATGCTGAGTGAGCATCTTGGGACATGGTGGGTGATCTATAACAGGCTATGACTTGAAATGTGGTTTTGCCTACTGATATTTGCACATGGATGATCTCTGGGGCATCATGCTGTGCCACTAACCTGGAGATGTGGGTATCCTTGATGAAAATGGATACATCTCCGCCCTTTGTACTGTGATCTGGTAACTGAGGCCGGAAGGTATGATATGAATTGTAACCTGGTAGTGCTGGGGTGCTCTCTGGAGCCTTGAACCAGGTTTCCGGCACTGCATAAACATCGATTTTCATACTGAGGAGTGCCTCAAGTGCGTGCATTTTGAGGTTGAGACTTTTGTGGTGTTGAGTAGCATTACCCTTAGTTTTTGGTTACCTGTGCTGGTTACAGTGGTTGGTTTGTCCTTTGAGCCTTGCCTAAAAAAGGCACTATGGGGACGGCAAGAGCCTTGGCCAGTATTCAAAAGTCTAGGGGTGACAGGTGCAAACCATCTCTGGCGAAACAGCGAGGCTTGTCTATCATGTCATTCCAGGCTGGCAGACACTGGATCCCCTTAGAATGACACCAGAAGCTTAGCCATTTGTTGAAATTGATCATTTTGTCTTAGTATTGTGATATCATTCTAGGTGAAGGTAGTATGCTACTCAAGGTCAGGGTCATACCAGCTTGGGCTACATGATCAGAGAGCTCCTCAATGTCTCTTTTCATGTAGCCCAGGGAGGTACGTCTTAGATCATTCACACCAACATGTACAATGACAGCGTCATACTTGTACTTGTTCTGGAGTGACCTAAGTGCCTGTGTTATGTGGCGGATTCTAGCACCCAACAGGCAGCTGACAGTAACCTTCTCCTTGTTCAGCCCGGTGAGTGAAACATCTGTGTGCCTTACTATAGAATCTCCTATTACTAGTGTGTTGGGTATGGTGTTTTGCCTTAGGGGCTGTCATCAGGCACACTGCTGAGGTGAATTATGTGTTTTCTGGCTTGTGTTTGGAGGTGCAGGTGCTTGTCTGCTTTGGAGGGCACTGATTCTTTTTCAGATTGGTACCTAGTGCCTCCAAATATGTTTTTGTGCATTTATGTGTATGTTTTGCCGGTGCTGGTTTTGTAGATCCATGTGTGACTGGTGGTGTGATGCTAGTGTGTCTCTTCTCCTCTTGACTGTCTGTTACAGTCATGGGCTGAGAGCGCTTAGTCTCCAGTCTGGCTGTGTATTTGCATCTCTCACAAGTGTTTGTGTCTAGAGGTAAGAGGAGAGGGTTGTCTGTATACATGAGGCAGTTATGACATCGCCTCAGGATGCCTAATTCCACCAGATGAACTGGAGATTACACCTGAAGCTGACCTCTGGACATGTTTGGAAAAGGAAATTTCACATGTTTTGCGGACAGTCAGGGGTCTTATGCTGTATTATAATAGTGCTGTCTAGGAGATTTGGAAAAAAATAGTGCTGTCTAGGAGATTTGAACAAGTGCTGATTTGGGTTATGCATGTGCTCCAATAAGAGCAGTTGATCTGAAGCACTTGAGTTGAAGCTTGCCTAGTTCTAAGCAAAAATTTGCAGCCCAGACTTTGTGGAGCCAGGAATAGTATACCCCAGCTAACCGGCGCTGCCCGATGCTGCTCTGTGCACAAGACCGTGCAAAAAGAGAGTTGCAGGGTTTTAAGAGAGAGAGATCAAGGAGTTTGGAATTGACCCAAAATGGCTAATAAATCTACAGTTTCTAGGCAGTAACCACTCCTACAGGGACAGGCAGGCTGCTCAGTGTTAACCACTGCCATTGGTGAACACAGAGACTTCCCTTTAGCCCAAGTAAGCACTGGCCTCCAAGAAATTACAAACAGTTCAGAACAGCAACTCTGTAACTGAACTTTTTTTAAATTATAGAAAGTGGAAAAATAGCAAGATTTTCTTGTTTTTTTTGTTTTTGTTTAAGGATAGCAGAGACACACAAGTAGCAAACTAGTCAGAACAGTGCAATAAATGACCCCAACATGTGTGTGCTAGGTCAGAGGCAGGTAAAATGCAATTTTAAGAAAAAACGATTTTAAATTAAGTGCAACACAAAACATGCAATAAAAAGGCTCTAGGTATGTTCTAAATACTGTTTCTAACACAGATATCAACTTTTGCAACCAAGAAAATGCTGAAAAGTAGGCAGCAATGCAGTTTTTCTAAGAAATAAATCAGAAGAAAATACTTAAAATCTCAAAAGTGGCTTCTTTCTTCTCTCAGCATTTTCTCCTCTTGGTAGATGCTTCAGCAACAATTATCAAGCCTGGAAAGATGCCAAAACCACGCGGCTGCAGGGTTTTAAGAGAGAGAGATCAAGGAGTTTGGAATTGACCCAAAATGGCCATGTGTCTTCCTGGCACACTTAATTGAGTCCAACTGGATATACAACATGATTGCATTGTTGTCACCCCTCTTTGTTGAGGTGATAGTCCAAATTCAGCTATATTTGATACATATCTTCATTTTCACTGTTGAAGAACTGGGTTTCTATGGATAGCTATGGTTCTTTCCTACCTCCCTCCTGAACATTCCTGTATTGTTTTCCCTTTATTCTTCCCCCTGCCTGCCCCAATTTCATCACTTTCCTATGCCAAGTGACAGTGAACAGCTCTTCAATGGTAATGTTACCTCCACAAAATGCTGCTTAAACATGCTGGGCTAAGGAAACACAAAGTAAATGTAGAATAAAGAATTATTTCACTGGAGTATAAATAGAAATGTAAAACTATTAGATATACCTGGATTCAAACCTTTTATCATCTAGGGTGCAACAGAAATCTGTCAATGCATTTACACCTGCTGCCACAGTCAGCTAAGTAGCAGGTGTGTTTCTGGCACTCAGTACTATACACATTGCTGAGTGACACGCTTCTCTGCTTAATGTTTTTGCATGGATGGTAAGTAAAGCAATAGAACTGTGTATCTTGCATGGGCAGAGACTTGGCCATTGATTGCACAAACCTGATGCTTGGAGTGGAACTATGGAAAGTGCACAATAGCATGTATGTATTACTTAATGTTTACTGTCCTTTTAGTCTTCATCCCATGAAGTACATGTAAACACACACAAAGGGAAGGCACTTATTAAGGAAAAAACACACATTTACACTGTGGCCATGTGTTACCTATACCCATGCATTTGAAACTTGGTCTTTCAGCACTTGTTCATAAATATATTAACAACACTTACATAAATAAATACAAACATCTTTATTATATACCATGGGCATTTTAATACTGGCAATACACATTCAGATTTTCCATTATTTGTAGTAATGTGGACAGCTGTTTGTATATAGTTTGCAAAGCTGTTTATTTAAGGTATACCTGCACACTGGAAATACAGCAGCACTGCTACAATTTGCACACTTAGCAATCTGTTAACATGCAGTTCTTTAATGTCTTGACAGTTGTGCATGGCTAGCTATCCATTTCATTCAGGCTTCCCAACATCTTCTCTAAAACATACAATGATTATGTCATCCACTATAAATTGTCCTGCAGCCTTGTTAAAGTTAAACTTGTGCCGTTGCACTTGCGTTAAGTACTGGTGTTTAATCTCACTGCAGTCAACTTGTGTGTGTGTGTGTGTGTGTGTGTGTGTGTGTGTGTGTGTGTGTGTGTGTGTGTGTGTGTGTGTGTGTGTGTGTGTGTGTGTGTGTGTCTAGTCAGAAGAGCACAACTGTGTATTCTGCAGTCATCACCACAAACCAATGGAGTACCAATATTTTGAGAGTTGTACATGCCTACACATCCATTTCATTCAGGCATCGTTACATCTTCTCTCAAACATCCAATGATGATGTTATCAACTATAAATTGCCTGCAGCCTTGTCAAAGTCAGGCTTATGCCATAGTGCTTGTGTTAAGTACGGAGTTCTCCAGTTTGTGCACTAAGTCAGATATGGGTTCTAATCTTACTACAGTCAACTGTTTGTGTGTGTCTGTCTAGTCAGAACAGCATAACTGTTTATACTGCAGTCATCAGTATAATCCCATGGACTGTCAGTATTTTGACAGTTGTACATGCCTATACATCAATTTCATTCAGGTCTTCCAACATCTTCTGTCAAACATCCATTGATGATGTCATACACTACATATTGTCCCGCAGCCTTGTAAAAGTCTGACTTGTGCTGTGGTGTTTTTGTTAAATACTAAGGTCTCTATCCAGTGTACCTTAGATAGGAAGGGGTTCTGTTATCACTGCAGTCAGTTGATCTGTGTATCTGTGCACTTGCTTGACATAAGAGACAGCATATTTCACCAGCATGTGGGACACTGCTATTACAATCTTCTCACCAGACACTGCTAATGTCATCACTTATAAACTTTTGACTGAAACTCCCCAAGTCACACTTGTGTTGTGGTGCTTGCATTACATACTGAGATCTCTTGTCAATGTACTTAGATCAGTTGAGGTCCTGTTCTCTCTGGAGTCAACGCATGTGTGTGTGTGTGTGTGTGTGTGTGTGTGTGTGTGTGTGTGTGTGCGTGTGTGCGTGTGTGCGTGTGTGATTTTGTGTGTGTGTGTGTGTGTGTGTGTGTGTGTGTGTGTGTGTGTGATTTTGTGTGTGTGTGGGGGGGGGGCGAGGTGGATGTTTGTGCACATATTTGACATTAGTGAGAGCAGACAACACCAGCATGTGGGACACTGTCATAACCATCTTCTTCTCACAAGATACTGTTGATGTCATCACTTAGAAAGTGTTGTCTGACACTCTCCAAGTCATATCTGTGTTGGGGCACTTGCATTAAATACTGAGGACTCTAGTTAATGTCTTTAGATAGGGTCCTGTTCTCACTGTAGTCAATGTCTATATGTGTGTGTTTGTGCACTTGCTTGACATGGAGCATTCTACACCAGCATGTGGGATACTGCTATTACCATCTTCTTCTCACTAGACACTGCTGATGTCATCACTTAAAAAGTATTAACTGGCACTCTCCAAATCAGACTTGTGCTGTAGAACTTGCTTTAAATACTGAGGTCTCTAGTCAAGTACTTAGATAGGTAGTGGTTCTCTTCTCATTCAGTCAACTGGTGTGTGTGTGTGTGTGTGTGTGTGTGTGTGTGTGTGTGTGTGTGTGTGTGTGTGTGTGTGTGTGTGTGTGTGTGTGTGTGTGTGTGTGTGTGTGTGTGTGAGTGTTTATACACTTGACTGACATTAGAGAGAGCATTTTTGGTGCTGCGGTAGCATTGTCGCCTCACAGAAAGACATTGTCCGGTTCGATTCTCAGCTAGAGCATTTTCTGTGTGGAGACATGCGTGAATGGGCACATCTTGGTTGAAGGTTATGCATCAGAGCTAGCAACTCAGCACATGAAAATCTACTGCCAATCATTAGCGGACTGGAGTTCCACTGTGGCGACCCCTAACCGGGAAAAAGCCGAAAGACACAACAACATGGGGGATACTCCTATTGCCATCTTCCTCTCACCAGACTTTGCTGTTGTCATCAGATAAAAAGTATTCTATTCTCCAAAACTATAAAAGCTAGAATTCCACCCTTGGTGCTTGTATTAAGTACCGTGTTCTGTAAAAAGGCAGTTATAGAATGATATGTGAGTCCACAGCTATGTCCAACACTTTTCCAAACATCTTGTTGTAGCACACAAAGATTATGTCATCCTGTGTAACATGCACTTTGACAGTACTCAAGACAAACCTGTACTGTGGTAGTAACATTAACTACTGTGTTTGCAATCTACATTCCACATATAGCTGTTCTAATCTGACAAATTGCTTGTGTCTCTATACATAGAACTATCACTTTCGAGACAAATTTACACAAGGATGTGACTTCACATCTATGACCTATAGTGCTCGTAACATGTGCTCCTCAGCATACAATGATGCTATCATACTCCATAAAGTGCAACATGACAGCATTACAGTCAGAAATATGTGGTGCTGATATTGTGACATTGCATGGAATTCATATTCTATGCCTTCACAGGTGTAATGTTCCCATCAGGTCCAGTGCACTGCTGTGTGTTTGTTTGCTGGTACATTATGATCATTGTGTGATCTTTGGAATAGCTCATTTCACTACCACATGAAGTACCTTTCATGTAGCTCCACACATTCAGCTTTATCCTCTGGCCACATGGCATCCTTGCTGCAGAGGAGTGAAGGAAGTCCACATGTTAAATATGCATATACACATCATGAAGCAGAGTCCTTTCATGAGCCTATGCAAGCCATCCCAGACCACTACATGTGTGATTGGTAATTCTGTCATGGTGTGGTGGACACGTCCCACATGGACAGTGACAGAATGTAATTAAATCAAACAAATACTCATATACGCAAAGTAGTCTTACTATCTTCCATAATATACATAAAGGCATTTTTACTTTCATGTTATAATAATGATTTGTGTGATGTTGGCCATCATCCTAATAGTGTCATATGACCCTATGATCAGTTGACATATCAATGTTGCTGTCATTGACATATGCTATAATGAGGTGTGGATGTACAGTATGGCTACAAGAAGGTATTACAATCTGTGATGTAAGTTAGTGTATTGATGGCCATTGGTAACATTATATTACATCCTCTTGCTATAACAGCTGTAGTAATATCCTCCTGACAACTGTTGACATAGCTTCATAGTTTCAAAGGAGGTTACTAGGCTAGTGGCCCTACAGCTGTTACAAGCTTAGCCATGTTTATCTCAAGTAGCCTCATTTGTCCTTATTAAGTAAGCACTATTTGCACAATGAGTCTATCTATGGTTAACACTGAGTACACCTGTCCATGAGTGACATGGATGCCATCCTCAGGGTGAATTTGTGGTCTCCCATCCATTTTTCTAGGTTGCTCTTGAATAGGGTCAATGAGCACCTCTATTTCACATGATTTGGAATTGTATTCCAGAGGAGTGGCAGTCTCTAGGAGATATATCTGTCTCTCAATCATATTCTGTTAATGTCACAGGCTAGGTTAAGATCCCTAATGAGAGAATGACTCTTATGCCATTACAATTGTGGATGTGCACCATTTCACTCAGAGCATGGTCAGAGACTGCACTGTAGCCCAGGTTCAAGTTACTTCTCAGCAACCTATACAAAACAGAGTTCAGTGACAAGGCTTCCCACGTATGTCATGGCATGGTTTGGAAGCCCTGCATTTTCTTTGTGAGAAATGCCTGGTTCTCTCAAACTGCTGTTGTTGTCTGGCGAGGTACATGCAAAAGGGAGTATTGTACTTTATTAGTGGTCTGATGAAGGTCAAGTGCCGTGGTTTTATAACATATTCAGACACGGATGTGATGCCCTTACTTATGAGGTGCAGGACATGGAAGACTTTCCTTACCACTGTGAAAACTTGGCAATGTTCAGATTTCTATCTACTTGTCTTCATAGGTTTGAGCTTGGGGCAGGGGGGTGTCAATACTGTAATTAGCAGGGAATTCCATTTCAACAAAGGCAATATTAATGGCAGTTTTTTTTTAATTTAGCTGTAAACCGTGGCTTTGGCACCAGTCATTTCTCTGTGATAGCCCTTCTGTAATATGTTAAGATCATTGGGGGACTCAAAGATTGCACCCAATTTGCAATCATCAGCAAATATGGTAAGCCAAAGGACATCTGCTTTTGCCTGGACTTCCAAGAAATAGATTTTGAACAGTAAAGGGTCCATCACAGATATTTGTAGAAGGCCACTGGTGATGGCAATACTGGTAGAGGTTGAGTCACCAGCATTGACAGTATCCATTCTATCAGTGAGTCAACTGGCTTCCCATTTAGTGATGTAAAGGTTAATCCCCAGCTGGGAGAGTTTCTCAATGATAACTAACTGGGGATTGTGTCAAAAGCCTTGGCCAGCTCAAGACAGGCGGTATGCACTGTCATACCTTTATCCAGGTCTTTGGTGATTTTCTCAAAGAAGTCTACTAGTTTAATAAGCATAATCTAGCCTTAACAAAGCCAAATTGTGTTGGGTCTAGAGTTTGATGGTCACTTATGTCCTTGTTAATAATGTCCATGATGATTCTTTTCATAGCCTTGCTGATGAGACTGGTAAGACTTATGGGTCTATAGTTCCCAGGGTTGGTTGATGCCCCCCTTTGTGCAAGGAGATTATTGTTTGCTGTCTTCCACCGTGCTGGAACATACCTAGTTCTCAGACCATGGTTAAAGAGGACACTAAGTGAGTCCACTAGGTCCTGTTTAGATTTTTACATAAGCATCCTAAGATGTTATCTGGTACCAATGAAGCCATGTTTTAAGACTTGGAGAGCACAGATATGACATGATCTCTAGAGATACTAGGCAGAGGACTGTTGTCAGTTATGCTTTGGGGTATGCCCTGTGAGGCAATGAGAGTAAAAGGTGCCCCAAATCTGTTAGTCAGCGGGAAATCTGTGTATTACAGGTTGGCAATTTTTGTCTGGTAAAGCTTCATGTTTAGACTCATAGCATTAAGCAGCAGAACCTTGAGTTTGTCTCCAGTGGATTTTATTTTTACATCAGAACATTTGTTGCTTTGACATTGCCTAAAATAGGCACTGGTGGGGGGCTAAGCACCTGTGCCAATAACCAACAGCCTAGAGGTCACTGATGCAGACCATCTCTGGCAAAGCAGCATGTCCTGATGAGCATCTCATCCCAGGCTGAGAGATACTGGATCCCCCTGGACTGACACCAGAAGCTAACCCAGCTGTTGAAATTGATCATTTTTTGTTTGTATTGTGGCATCATCCTTGGTCATGTACATTCAATATATACATTCATTGTGCAGTTCATACTGTATCATGTCAATATGTCATTAGTGTTCATGCTACAGTTGTCTTCATTGACATACCCTCATCTGCTGTACATTGCCATGTTTCACCTGTCCTTCTTCCCTGTGTTCATTCCTACAATTCATCTGTGTGTCTCTATTCAATACACACATTTCCCGCTGACTATTTATTTATAATGCAGTCTATGTACCCTTACTTATTATTTGCACATTTTCATTCAGTATGCCTGAAGGAGGTTTCCACAATACCCTGCACTGTATAGACTTTCATGTAATGTGTTGGAAATATGTACATTGCTTTATTAATAACCATGGTAATCACTGTGGCATTTCGCGCAAACACACAGACCTAGTGTGCCCATTGGTAAACAGGTCTACATGTCTGCTGCTGTCCATGTTGCTTTACATGGTTTCCTGGCCGGCAACAATGTTGCTGGCCATGAAGCTTTGCTTATTTACATTTAAACATGGTGCAGAGCATGCATAGGCAATTAGCAGTGCTGTTCATCGGGAAAACATGTAAACTCCATGTAGGCTTTGTATTAAGCCTACACAGAGTTTATTGAATCCCCAGGTATATTATATATAGCATAAATTATGTACAAGAAGTACCTTAAAAAAAGACAGCTGGGTACACAAGCCCCAGGATAAAAAAGTGCCCAGTCCTTGTAGTTGCACTGGTGCCAGGAAGGGAAAAAATGACAGTGTAGAATCATCATGACCTCAAGACACAGAAACATTCCTACAATGGGGTTATGCCAGACTCAGGGGGGAAATGGCTGTTCTGTTGTAGAAGGAATTACCTGTCCACAAAAGACACAAAAACTGATAGGCCAAAAAATGTGGAACTGCAAAAATGTGACAACAGTGCACTGTGCTGTAACAAAGCTAATAAGTCAATTCTTTGATGTCAAAACTTGGAGCTGATATGTCTGGATGAAGGAATTCTGGCTATTGTCTTGAGACCAGAGTTAATTGCTAGTATTTGCATGTATAAATTATTTTATTGTTCTGGCTTCCTGACCAGCTTCAAGATTATGGGCTATTAACCTCTGAGAATCTGTTAGCCTGGGATCAAGAAAGAAATGATGTAATCTGAAATGAATCAGTGGTTCTGTGTTATCAATTTAAGGACAGAAAGAATGAGAGCAATAGAGCATTTGTCTTGAGAACATCCAACATCACCAGCACTGCCTGTATCTGTATGTAAGTATGATGTTAGACTTTAATGTTTCTCTTAGAAATAGCTAGGAATTAGGAAGATTAGACTAAGTGTTTTTCTGTGATGTCACAACTTTTCTACTGTATTATTTTAAACATTTATCTGTGATCTATGAATTCTTGACTAGCACTGTGTAGTAAGAAGTATTGTCTTGTGTTTTTTTTATTTATTATTAAAAAAATGTAAACCTTTCAACTGTGGCTGTTTTCTGTAGAGATAATTTAAGCTCCAAGAGTACATTGCATGTATATAGTGATACTGTACCAAGTCACTCCAAATAAGTCTTGACTGTTTGGTTGCACTTTCCATTTGGATAATAATATTGCACAGTATAATTGGACACCCTTTTATAAGGGCCTTTGAGTAGCTGATAAATATTAACTGGGTGGTGGCAGTGATTTCTACCGTATAGTCTGGGTAAAAGGGGCACAGCTGGAGAACCTGTGACAGCCTTCCCCAGGAGTGTCTGTGTGGTTGAATAAACTCTTATCTCAAAGTGTGTGCATGTGTGTCAGTTACTTGGGCAGGAACATGAAGCACTGGTTGGACAGTGAGGGTGCTGGAGGTTTTAACTTGCCCACTAAGCTGAGATCTGGACCCTATAGATGTGCCAGTGAGGAGTCTTATTGGGGACCTGGACAGAAAGGGAGAAACCAGCCCCAGACTGACTGTGATCTCTGTGTGCTCTTAAGGGAAATTGTACTTTACTGTGTGTGTATTTATTATCCATTCCCTATATGGACAGCCCTCACTGGTTTTATTGGTGAGAATTGATCCTTCTTGATTGCTGGGCCAATGCACAGGCATCACATATTAATTGTTTGGCAGTGGTGGGATATCCACACCACATATTAATTGGTTGGCAAATACTAATTAGCTTGTAGTGGTGTGGGTAGAGTGAATTCCTGTAGATTGTGTACAGTGAACACTGAAGGTGTTTTTGCATTCTAAATCAGCCATGCAGTGAATGCTCAAGAGTTCAGATCACAATTGTTTTATTTCTTTTATTAGCTTAGTTAGTCAAGGAGAGCAGGCAGCATGTCAGCAGAGGAGTACGGAAAGCTGACAAGGTGCCAGCTGGCTGAGATGTGCCAGGCTAGGGGACTGGTGCATGGAAACCTGACTAAGGCAGACACGATTGCAACTTTGTTCACAGTTGCATCAGAAAACAGCAACCAGGAGGAAGATCAGACTGGCAGTGGAGATGTACTACACTCAGATAATGGACAGCTCAGCCTTTCTGCAGAGGACTTAAAAATCCATCTGGAGTTAAAGAGACTTGAGTTGGAGGCCAGACATTTGAAAATAGAAGCAGCTGAGAGACTGAGGCATCTAGAGAGAGGACAATGAGATACTGCAATGGTTTCAGGCTGAGGAGAATGAGAAACTGTTATGCCTGGAAGCTGAGGGAAAGTAGAGGCAGAGGCAACACGATAAGGAGATGCTGACTCTTCAGCAGAGTCATGGAGGTAATGGGGAAAGGAGTAACTGGACCTCAGTAGCACAAAAGGTCAGTAAATTTCTTCCATAGTTTAGAGGGGGATAATTCTGATAGTTTCATTCATATGTTTGAGAGGGTATGTAAACAGTATTATGTTGACCAAAGGCTCTGAGTACAGTTCCTGACCCCCTTACTCCATGGTAAATCTGTAACTGTGTTCTCTAAAATGTCTGACGTTGCATGTTTTTATTATACTGCTGTTAAGAATCACTTGTTAGAATTGTTTAAGCTAACACCTGAAATGTATAGTAAAAAGTTTTGTGAGCATAGACTCAAGGAAGATGAAAGTGTGTGTGAATATGTTGCTGAACTGAGCACTTATTTCATAGGTGAGTGAGTGGATGTCAGGTCACCGCATTTGAAGGGCTGGCAGACTTTTTGGTGAGGGAGCAAGCCCTTAGAACATTGCCTGAGGACATGAGGATCTTGATAGCTGATAGACAATGTGCTACTTCAGATGAGTCGGGGAAGAAGGGAGACCTATACCTACCAAGCAGGGCATCCCTGCACAGGAAAGGGACCCCCAGTACTGCTCATGGGTCTAAAGGAACTGATGGTAGGCAACACGGACTGCCGCAAAAAAATCTGCCAGTAGCAGGGGAAGTCACTAGTCAAGGAACACATCCAGGACCTAGGGTTAAATGTTTTGAATGCAAGCAGTGGGGCCATGTGGCATACAGATGTCCACGGAGGCAAGGTGGGGAACAAAAGGTGAGAGAACCAGTAAGTGAAAAAGACAAAATGCCAATAGTAGGTTGCATTGAGACAGCAGCGGTATGAAACTACCATCCTGCATATGTCCCGATAGGGAAGGATTTGGATAAGGCAGTACCATGTGTTTATTCAGTTACACATAGTCAGGCTAGGAGACAAGCATGTGGGTCTGGTAGTCTGAGTTAGATGCAGACAGACTGCATACTTGCAGCCATGACTAGTGAGGTGGTTACTTCAGGGAGGGAGCTAATCTGTAGCAGTGAGACTGAAGGTGAGCCACAGCTGCTTGTGGGTATTGATGTTCCCTTGGACAGAGTGACTGCAAAGGTAGAGGTGAGTAGTAGTACCCAGGCTGAAAGTGAGGCACCACTGTCAGAGGATCCCAGAGTTCCCATGGAAGGGGAGCTGGGAAGGATTACAAAAAGAGAGTTGAGACAGGCTCAGCTCTCAGACCCTACAATGCAAGGCCTGAGGCAGGTAACTAATGAAGCACCTGATTCTCAAGGGAAAGGGGTATCTTTATACTGAGACAAGGGGTTTCTGTATAGTGAGTGGATTCCTGAGGGAGGGCTAGAAGGTGAGAGGGTACAGCAGTTAGTAGTGCCTAGAGAATACCATCAGGCACTTATAGCCATAGCCCATAATATTCCCTTCACAGGTCATATGGGCATAAAATGTACAAAGAGACATATTATGCAGAACTTCTATTGGCCTGGAATTTCCAAAGGTGTAACAGGGCACTGGAGGACCTGTGAGCAGTGCCAAGAGGTAGGCAAGGCAGGAGACAAGGTGAGAGCTCATTTGGTGCCTTTGCCTGTGATTGAGAAGCCATTCAAAGGGTAGCTATAGATATTGTAGGGTCTCTGAGTACCCCAAGTTCCACATGGAAAAAGTATATCATAGTGGTAGTGGATTATGCTACCAGATACCCTGAGGCAGTGGCTCTGTCCTCCATTGAGGCAGAAAAGGTGGCAAATGCTTTGTTAGATATTTTCAGCATGGTAGGTTTCCCAAAAGAAATACTGACTGACAGAGGTGCTAATTTCATGTCAGACCTGCTGGCTTGCCTGTGGAAGTAATGTGGGGTGAAGCATATGAAGACCACTCCTACCATCCCCAGACTAATGGTCTTGTTGAGAGGTTAAACTCTACAATCAAGTCCATGCTACAGGCATTTGCAGACCAGTTTAAGAGGGAGTAGGACAAATATTTGCTCCATCTGTTGTTTGCTTACAGAGAAGTTCCTCAGGAATCCATAGTTTTTTCCCCCTTTGAGTTGCTGTATGGGCAAAGGGTGAGGGGACCTCTGGATTTAATTTGAGATGAGTGGAAAGGTATGAACCTCACAAGGAGTCTGTTGTGGCATATGTCCTAAACCTAAGGACAAGGCTCAGGGAACTCATGGGCTTGGCCCAGGAGAACCTGGCAGAAGCCCAACAACAGAAAAAGTTATGGTATGACAGGAATGCTCAAGCTAGAGAGTATGTTGTGGGGCAGCAGGTATTGGTTCTCATTCCTGTCAGACACAACAAGCTGCAAGCAGCTTGGGGGGACCCTACGAGGTGGTAAGAAAGGTAAGTGATGTTAACTACATGGTGGAACTGCTAGGCAGGAGGCAGGGACACAAATTGTTCCATGTTAACATGATGAAACAATGCTAATGATGAAACCTTACCATGATAGGAAGGCCCTTGTGCTGAGTATTTGCAATGGATTGCAGGAGGAGTCTGAGGGAGATCTGGTGACTGATCTCCTTAGTGAGGCTCGGACCAACACCTCAGTGGAAGGGGTAGCAATGTCCCAGCATCAGTGCTACAGGAGTTTTGGGACATGTTCACTGGGAAACCAGAGTGCACCCACCTGGTACAGCACCAGGTGGATACAGGACCCCAAAGGCCTGTTAGGTAGGCCCTCTTATAGGGTGCCTGACAAAGTCAAACAGACTCTGAGTGAGAGATACAGGATATGTTGGAACTAGGGGTAATTAAAGAGTCCAACAGTCCCTAGGCCTCCCCAGTGCAGCTTGTGCCAAAGAAGGATGGCAGCACCAGGTTCTGTGTGGACTACAGGAAATAAAATAGTCACACAGAGTCAGATGTTTACCCCATGCCTAGAACAGCTGAGACCCTAGAGCAACTGGGTGGGGCTAAGTATCATACAACTTTTGATCTTACCAAGGATTAGTGGCAGGCACCCTTGACTCCCAGTGCTAAAGAGAAGTCAGGCTTTGTGACTCCTTTTGGCTTGTATGAGCTCACAAAGATGCCCTTTGGGATGAAACATGCCCCAGTGACGTTCCAGATGCTGGTAGATCATATCCTAGCAGGAGCAGGAGGGTTTGCTCTTGCTTACCTAGATGATATTGCCATCTACAGCCTTTCCTGGAAAAAGCATCTTCAGCATGTCAGGGAGGTGCTGGGCAGACTAAAGAGGGCAGGGTTGACCATTAAGCCCAACAAATATCAGATGGGTATGACAGAGGTATCCTACCTTGGACTTAGAGTGGGGAGTGGTAAGATCAGGCTAGAACCTGCCAAAGTAGAAGGTATTCATGCTTGGCCTGCTCCTGTTACCAAAAAGCAGGTGAGCGCATTCTTAGGGATAGCAAAGTACTACTGAAAGTTTGTCCCCAATTAGAGTACCATAGCTTCCCCCCCTCACAGACCTGACAAGGAAGAACAGGCCAGATAAGGTAGTTTGGACCCCAGCATGTGTGTAGCCAATCCAGGAGCATAAGGAAGCTTTGGGAGGACCCCCTGTGTTAGAAAGTCCAGATTACAGCAAATAATTTGTTGTGCAGGTGAATGCTTCGAACCATGGGGTGGGGGCTGTACTTAGCCAGATTTCTTCATAGGTAGAAGAGCATCCAATGGTTTATCTCAATCGTAGGCTCCAACCCAGTGAGGAATGCTATGCATCTGTAGAAAATGAATGTCTAGCCATAGTGTGAGCACTGCAGAAACTTCAGCCATATCTGTATGGAAGAAAATTCACTGTAGTGACAGATCACAATCTCCTAACATGGTTAAACAAAGCCAGCCAGCAAAATGCCAAGTTGCTAAGATGGAGCCTAGGGTTGCAAGCATATATGTCAGTGCAGCACCACAGTGGGATTAGCAATGCCAATGCAGATGGGCTCTCAAGATAGGGAATGAGTAAGGTATACTCAGCTAGACCTAACCTTCTCAAGCAATGTTTCTCAAGGGTCACTTGAAAAACTAGCTTGAGTTCTCGGGGGGGGGGGTGTGAAGATAGGTGAAGGCTGCCAGCCTAGCCAGCCTAGCCAGATAGAATTTTGTAGATAATTCTGTCATTTGTAAATATTATTATAACCACAGGCTTGTTCTCTTAAATGGGAAAAATGGTGTTAAATGTGGAACTGCAAAAATATGACAGGAGTGCACTCTGCTGTAACAAACCTATAAGTCAATTCTTTGATGCCAAAACTTGCTGCCAATATGTCTGGATGAAGGAATTTGGGCTATTGTCTTGAGACCAGAATTATTTGCTAGAATTTTTTTGCATAAATTCTTTTACTGTTCTGGCTTCCTGACCAGCTGGAAGATCAAGAGCTATTAACCTCTGAGAATCTGTTAGCCTGGGATCCAGAAAGAAATGATGTAATCTGAAATGAATCAGTGGTTCTGTGTTATCAATTTAAGGACAGAAAGAATGAGAGCATTAGAGCATTTGTCTTGAGAACATCCAACATCACCAGCACTGCCTGTGTCTATATGTAAGTAGGATCTTAAACTTCAGTGTTTCTGTTAGAAATAGCTAGGAATTAGGAAAATTAAACTAAGTGTTTTTCTGTGATGTCAGAACTTTTCTACTGTATTATTTTAAACATTTATCTGTGATCTCTGAATTATTGACTGGCACTGTGTAGTAAGAAGTATGTTCTTGTTTTTTTTTTTTTTTTTATTATTAAATATTTTTAAACCTCTCAACTGTGGCTGTTTTGTGTAGAGATAATTTAAGCTCTAAGAGTACATTGCTTGTATATAGTGATACTGTACCAAGTCACTGCAAATAAGTCTTGACTAGTTGCACTTAACCATTTGGATAATAATATTGCTCAGTATAATTGGACACCCTTTCATAAGGGGCCTTTGAGTAGCTGATAAATATTAGCTGGGTGATGGCAGTGATTTCTACTGTATAGTCTGGATAAAAGGGGCACAGCTGGAGAACCTGCACCAGCCTTCCCTAGAAGTGTCTGTGTGGTTGTATAAACTCTTATCTCAAAGTGTGTGTGTGTCAGCTACTTGGGCAGGGACATGAAGCACTGGTTGGACAGAGAAGGTGCTGGAGGTTTTAGGTTGCACATTAGGCTGAAATCTGGACCCTATAGCTGTGCCAGTGGGAAGTCTTATTGAGGACCTGGAGAGAAAGGGAGAAACCAGCCCCAGATTGACCATGATCTCTGTGTGCTCTTAAGGGAAATTGTACTTTACTGTTTGTATAGTTATTATCCTTTCCCTATATGGATGCCCCTCACTGGTGTTAGTGGTGAGGATTGAGGCTCCTTGATTGCTGGGTCAGTGCATGGGCATCACAGGAAGTAAAAGGAAATGTGGCAATCCTGATGCTGTCAATGTTGTGTAGTGATAGGCCAGTAAGTTCCCATACAGAAAAACATTGGATAATGTAGGATGCAGCTAAAGACAATAGGTCACAGGAAGATATTCTGGTTCTTTCTGTAGAATGCCCACAGATAATGGAAAACAAAGAATGTGCCTTCAGTTTAGAAGAAAATCTAAGGAAAGAGTTGCATGATTTAATAGAGATGGATAGATATATTAAAATCAATGAAAAAAATAGATCACAGAAAGTCAATAACATCCAAATGTTAGAAGTGTTCTGAAACAAATAGACACATTACTGAATACTATTAAAATAAATCCATGTTATATAGCAGAAGTACATAGGATACATTACCGTGAAGCTAAATTAATAGCAGCTTAGTTATTACCACATAAATAGAGGACAATATGGGAAAAAAAGGGAAGAAATCAAATGCCATCATGGAAATACTGAATAGAGAAAAATATAAAGCAATTAAGACAAGAAGTGTCATTGTTAGAAGAGTATAGAGGATGGAACAGATCACCAAAAATACTTAGAAAGATAGATGTGATAAAAGCAACAAGCAGTATTGGAACAGACCAGGACCTAATAAGACATTAAATATATCAGCACAAGCAGAAGAACTTAGAAGGTATGCAGATTAATATAAAGGAAAAGTAGAATTTAAGTAATTCATTGATTACTCAAAACGTTTTATAGAGAATTAGGAAACAAAGTGAAAAAAAAAATAAAACTACCACCAGAAAAGAAGAAATAGACACATTTTGGAGAATTATATATTAAGACACTATGGAACATAACAAATATGCTTAATGGATAGAAAAAGTAAAAGAAACGGTAAGAAGTTCAAGGGAACAGATATGAAATGGGATAAAGTAACAGCCAGAGAAACTAAAACAACACTAAGAAAACACTGGGCCCAGATGCAGTACCTAACCTCTGGCTAAAAGTATTTTCATCCTTACATAAACATTTAACACTGAGTAAGAATTACTTGTGTGCATACCCTGAATAGACAACAACCTGGTTAATAACAGAAAAAAAACAGTATTCCTCCTTTTGAGTGAATCTGCAAATTAACCTAACAATTACAGACCAATAACTTATCTTCCAATAATGTATAAACTATACACTGGAATTAATGCTGATAGAATTTATAGTCATTTAGAAGAAAACTCAATCATGACAACAGAACAAAAGGGTAACAAACAAGGTCATATGGAACAAAATATACTTTTGTTTGTAAAATAAAGTCATAAAGGAAAATTTTAAAAAGGGGAAGGATCTAAGTAAGGTAGGATAGTGTGCTTGAGGGTATACCTTATTCAAAGATAAAGGACTGCTTACAGATGTATATGATGCAGCCCATATTGATCAATTACATTACAGTGACAATGAAACAGTTGCAAACTACTTTGCAGCTAAGCCATGATATAGGACAAATTATCATCCCAGGGATAAAAAAATTCAAAGGGGGATATTCCAGGGTGACTCTTTGTCATGGCTGCTCTTTTGACTTGCTCTTAACCTATTAAAAAGTCTACTTCACAAATTAGATTGTGGTTACAATTTGGCTCCCAGAAAACAATGAAGTGTAAAGACTTTTCGTGTTTTCTTGTATGATTTAGAACTGTATAGTTCATCAAATGAGGGACTGAAAGCACAACTGGAAGTGATCAAAACTTTCTCAGATGATAAGTCATTTGATCTTGATAAATGTGCAAAATGGTTATTTAAAGCAGGAAAGCTGCAGCACCAAGAAAATAATCAGTCTGGGGCAGGATTCAATGTGATATAAAGGAACTAGAGCAGGAGGGAGTGTATAAATATTTGGGAAATGGTGAAGGATAGATAAGAAAGCATGAACAAATGCAAACAAAATTCAGTAAAGAATATTTTGGAAGACTAAAATAATACTAAAAACAGCTACAACAACTAAGAACAAAGTTCAAGTTATTAACCAATTTGGTCTTCTTGTTCTGACTTACAGTTCTGTAGTGAATGACTGGCCCCAAAAGGTACCTGATCAGCTAGACAGGAAAGCAAGAAAAATGCTTCACACTTATCAAATGATACATAAAATTCAGTGTATATTAAGATTATATATTTCTCATTCTAAAGGAGATATGGGGCTCCTCGAAATTGATTACATATATAGATCTGCAATTGTTGGACTGCATATATATCTGCTGACCTCATCAGATCTAAGCATAGTGAAAGTTTTGAAACATGAAGAGAAAAACTCTAAGATGATTCCCTTCTTAGTTTAGCAGAAACATACTGGTGTCAAGTGGGAATGGAAATCAAACCAGAAGTAGACAAAAATCAGGGAGCAACTGAATGAGCCAAAAACAAAAAGAAAGAATATAAGGCAAAGGGGAAGACAAGAAATGAGGAAAATACATAAACATAGTAGCAAGTACAGAAAACTCCTGGGAACATCCTCATGCTGATCAGAATCTGACACAGGAATGGTTAAGGAGAAGTGAACTTAAACCAAAAGTCGAAAGGTTAATATTGGTGGCCCAAGATAGTATACTATTTACACATTGGTTTACAAAGTCCATTGAACATGTGGGAGAAGCAGACAAATGCAGGTTCTATAAAACAGGACTGGAATTGGGAAACATTTGCTCATCTTGTCACTGAGTAAGATTCACTAATGACAGAGGGCCTGTATACAGAAAGGAATAATAAAGTGGTTACACCACTGCATTGAGTATTCAGCAAACATTACAGTACTGAAGTAGCTGAGAAGCATTGGAAGTTTGAGTTACAAAGCATTATAAAGAGTGTTGAAGTTGATATCACAAGAGATCACCCATCGCCAACAGTTTAAAAAATAGATATGAGAAAACCAAATATAGTAGTCCATGAAAAGAAGACAAAAGTAGCATTGGCCATTGAAATTGATACACCCGGTGATTATAGAGTTTTACGTACAGAGAGACACAAAGTCATAAAATACCAGGATTTGCAGGCAGGAACAAGTGCAGTGTTGAAGAAGGATACACAGACAGTTCTAACAGAAGTAGTAGGAGCAATGGGTCTCACAAAATGGAACTTAACAGTTTTATTTAGATATGTTATCAATACGTGTAACTCTCTATGAATTGCAGAAGGAGTCAGTTCTGGGCACATTGCGGGTGCAGCAAAGAACACTTTTGACTAACATGAAAGACTGAAACAATGCTAATTTTATGAACTTTAATCATACTTCGACTTAGGAATGAGGTTCATTCCCGTCATGGTATTAGAAACCCAGAAGACTTGGAGAAATTAAACAGAGAAAATAAAACCATTTGTAGTAGTCCATAAAAATAAGGCAAAAGTAACATTAATCATCGAAATTGCTACACCCAGTGATTTGAATGTCTTATATATAGAGTGACACAAAGTTATAAAATATCAGGATTTGCAGGCAGAGATAACGACAATGTGGAAGAAGGATAATCAAACATCTCTGATAGTAGCAAGAGCTATGGGTCTCATAAAAAAGAATTTACATTTTTATTTAAATATGCTACCAATACATGTAACTCCATATGAATTACAGGAAGAGTCAGTTTTGGGCATGTCACAGATGTGGCAAAGAGCACTTTTGCTGAAATTAAAGCTTGAAACAGTACTAATTTCATGAACTTTAATTGTACTTTGACTTAGGAATGGGGTTCATTCTGTCACTAGAAAAAGAAGCCAAAAAGACTTGCAGAAATTAAACCAATAGAAAGTAATACCTATCTGTTTGCATTGAACCTGATCTCATAAAAGTATAGAGGTTGCCAGAGTCTGTTAAACAGTTGGACAATTATGCAAACCTGTTAAACTATTTCAACATATACTGGTAAAGAGTTAAGTTACCACTTTTTTTTTGAAGATGACAACAACTGAAAATATCACATTGACAAGGTGAAATAAATAATCTCTTGCACTACTGCATAGTTTTTGTAATACATGTGCAGTTTTCCTCATTTGGACATGACATTTACTGCACAATTTTTCTGTAGTAATATACAGCAGACTATGGCAAGGTGTTTAGACTGATATTGGGTATTGTTAAACAGATCATCATGAAATCATACCTCTTAGCATGTCTTTATTCAGGGGATTTTTATTTACCTCATATGCTACATTATAGTTATTGTTGGCAGTCATAACCAAGAAGGAGGATTTATTTTATTCATTCTGTGGAGTTTCTTTCAAACAGTGTGGTAATCATTGCCTTTTCATATCACCTGTACTACAGAACTGTATTCGCAGTCTCTGCAGCACCTGGACAAGTGTGAGGAAAAATACAACAATCAGCAAAAAGAAAAAGATGTCATCCTCAGCAAAAGAAAGCAGCAATTTACAGATAATGTCAATTGCAGTTTGCCTTGCTCTGAACTTGGGGATGTTCTTCACCTGACCTATTTTTTAAGCATAAACAGCCTTATTCCTGACTCATTTTCCCATACATTTATCTTCAAGACCTAAAATAATTCATAGCATTGATATCTTGTTTTATATCTCTTTAACAGCATATGCTATCTGAATGCAAGTTTAATACTGAAAAGAAAAACATAAATGCGTGACACTAGTGTGCATGAGTTCCTGAAAATTTTCAGGAGGGCAATAAAACAGGTTTGATGTGATTTCTTTGATTGGTGAGTGTCATTAAATTGTTTATAAAGTGAAAAATATAACATTTTTCAAGAACCAGTCTCTGTTTATCAGCTGATGAGTGCTGTTGACAGATTTTTTTTTTTTTTTTTTTTATTACCAGTTGCTGGCAAAGGATATCTTGTTGCAAGCACCTTGTTCATAAAGGCAAAACTGTTAGAATGCACTAATATTTCCCATAATGATGTTATAATGATGTATTGCTACTTAAGGCATTATTAGAATCATGCTATAACTGCAGTCAAGTTCAATCTTTAATGAAGCAAAACATGAAACACTAAAGTCATATTGTGTCACTGGTAAATCTGACAGTTTAGTGATGACTCCTGTGATCTATTACATTTAAACTTGTCTTACTGCTTAACAGGCTAGTAATGCTTATAGTCAGTTGATTGTAATGATCCATTTGTCCTAAACATCTACAGAAATATTTTTGAGGCATCATAACCCAAGAAAAGCTGTGGTGTTGTTCACCTATGAATATTTTATTGGGTTTCTCCCTTATTTGTGTTATTTGTGTTTTACAGGCCATTGTATGCTTTGGTTGCTTTTATCTAGGACATGCACATGTCTTAAGGGTCTATATTATATCCTCGAATGTTTAAAAAAGCAAACGCTGATTGATCAAACTTATTTTTGCGAAACTGCAAAATATCGAAGCAGCAGAAACTCAAATTTTTTCCTAGGGAAAGAATTTGGTTGCCCGTTTCTGTTGCTTTGGTATTTTCAGTGTTATGGTGGAAAGTTACTGGTCGGATTCAGGTAAGTGTGCGATTGTGTGGATGTGAGTGTTAGGGTGATTTAGGTGAGTTAGGGTTAGGGCTCGGGTTAGGTGTGTGTGCGATTGAGTGGACATGAGGGTTAGGGTGGATTTAAGTGAGTTAGGGTTAGGGAGCGGGTGAGGTGAGTGTGCGATAGTGATGGACCTTAGGGTTAGGGTTTGGGTTAAGGTAAGTGGGTAGTTAGTGTTGTGTGCATAGTTTAGTGTAGGGTTAGGTATTAGATTTTAGGTGTATGTGTGTGGATTTCTGTTTGTTTGGTGTGCTTGTGTTGTGTGTATGTGTTTTGGATCAGCAATTTTTTTTCCCTGGAAAAAAAATCACTGATCTGACAGTTTGAGATTGTAAGCTTTCACTTAAATTGCATCAATCAATCAGAGTTCACTTTTTTAAGCTTTCTATGATATAATATAGACCCTGTCTTAATAGGATAAGTTTTTGTTATCATTTGTGTATTTGTGTAGGAACTACAAAAGTGAATAGCTTGACACAATAGCTTAGATGTTTTGCAGCACTGTTTTGTTTTAACTGCAGTTCATGACATTTCTTTCTTAACCTTTTCTAAAACTGTGCTTGACATGAATGCTACATCTGGTACTATTCAATCAATACTTTTAATGTGTTAGGAAGTTGCAAAGAACCATATTCAAAGGTTTTAATCTAATATGTCAATTTACCATTTGACAAACTTATTTAATCTCATGTAACCTTAGATTTTTATTTTTTACATTTAAAGTCTTCTGCATATTAATGGAAAATAGAAGCCATTTTAGCTAATGGATTGCTAATTGCTGGCACCATCATTTATAGCCATTGGTATTTCCTTATCAGAATCAGAATCACATTTATTTGCTAATTATGCACACATACAAGGAATTTGACTCCAGTTTCAGTGACTCTCCAACTATGAATTACATAAATGACATACATACCACTATTAAGAACAAGACAAACGATATACATGCAACTATTAAGAACAAGACAAAAAAGTAAATATACATATACTATACATATACATATACACATATACATATACATATACATACAAGGTGCAAAGTGCAACTCAATGCAAGAAATACTGAAATAAATTCTGAAATAGACAAGTATTAACATTATGTAAACAATACTTCAAAATCCTCAGAGGCTTGGGAAAAAGAATACCCCAACCTAATAAGCTGAGTTAACCATTTATGAACTTGATGACCTGTGGAAAAAACTGTTTTTACATCCGCTTGTTTTGATGCATTATAATCTATAATGCCTGGCTGATGGTAATAGTTCAAAAAGATGGTGGCCTAGATGTGATGGGTCAGTAATGATTTTCCCTGCCCTTTTCATGACTCTAGAGTAGTACAGGTCCTGTATGGAGGGCAAACTAGCACCAATGATATTTTTGGCAGACCTCACTATTCGATGTAACCTATTTTTGTCATGATTAAACAGAGATCCAAACCACACTGTTATGGATGAGCTGAAATCAGACTCAATAACTGCTGTATAGAATTGAATCAACAGTTCCTGTGGGAGGTTGAACTTCCTCAGCTGTCACAGAAAGCACATTCACTGTTGTGCCTTTTTTTATGATGGACTCTACTCTCCCACTTCAAGTCCTGGGAGATTACAGATCTCAAAATCTTGAAGGATTCCACAACTGACACAGCAGTAGCAAATATAAATTTAAATTAATAAAATATAAAAGATAAAGGATAAAAATAAAATATAAATTATTTACAATGTTATGATTTTGTTGCCAAATGAGGAAAATGTGTTCATTATTTCTGGAATTTCAGACTAGTTAATATTTATTTTGTGGTAAACTGGGGACTGCTTAGAGGATTAGCTGTCTCCTTTTTTTACAAATGAGCCCCGACCATGCTACATTTAACAATTAGATTGATTTAGCAGAGGGTAGCCATAATACTAAAAGTGTTTTATAGTTATTTACTACAAAGTACCTTATTTTTCTTTTCTTTTCTTTTTGAAATGGCTAGTTTTATAGTATCAGTCTAGAATTTACTTATAATCTGTAAATAGAGTTTGCTTATTACTAAATTAGCTCTCAATAATCTAACAGATATCTTAAAGTTCTTTAAACATAATTTTCACTTAACTTACCTGTCTCAGAATAGAGTGTTAGAATGTCTAGTTTCAGCCTGGTTTCTATTTGTCAAGTGTCTTTTTAATATTCATATGGCTCCCAAAGGTTTCGGTACATAATATTTAAATGGGTCACCATAGCTTGCCAGATTTTTAAAATGCTTCACTCTTATCACAAATGTTATGCTCTTCACAATCTTTCTTGCAGTTTATGTTTCTGTATGTTCCCCTACCTCAACTGTTCTGCAACTGAGGCTGTCTAATATCTTACAGTCCCAGTACAAGTTCCTAATAAAGAGCATGGATTATTTTGTTTTTCATATAATTTCAGCCAGAAGTCCTAGGGCATGTTTCACTATATGTTTTATTTTACCTAATGTTACTGCTAGCAGGGGCAGGACTGTAAAGAAATCCTGAACTAGGTTGGCATAGTCAATTCCCCAAGATAATCATATCACCAGAGAAGCCTCAAGCTTAGCACTGTATGTAATATCTTATAATCAGCAAACTTGCTGCATCAAAGTTTACTGTATATTTGCTGTATTTTAGCTACATTCATTTGAAATACCCCTATATAATTATTGATACCTTCTGCTTGCTTTAATATTACCTGTAATTACATTGAATCTTCTAGTCTCTTAGTCATGACTGATATAAAGTTATTTTACTTTAGACTATGCTTTCAAGACCTCCCTGTAACACTCTTAGATTTAGTGTTGCTAAATACTATAGTCTGAAATGCATATACAGCAACAGAGATTAAAAAAATACATAAATAACACCCAGGCATTGTTCAACTAAATTTGCCTGCCTTTTTTTTCTCTTGTTTTCAATTTGCTTTCTTAGCCCACTCCCACCCCCCATGATTTCTGTTATATTCACTCAACAACATTTCACTATGTAACAGCCAATCATCAAATCCAGCATGCTGTGATTACACAGCTGTGTGCTAATCAGACTACCCTCCTAACATTCATTACAGTGTTCAAAGAAATCACCTACTTCTTCATTGTAGCAATGACAACTATTCTCACAACTATATATTTAAGCATCTACATAATAATACATGTTGTACTCCTCCTCCTTTTCTTTTGCATCAACAAAGGCAACTGTGGTATATAGTATCATCTCCCTTGCTTGTATTGTTTTTTTAGCTGTACCCTTTCTAGCTTCTGTTGACAACAGAGTCAAACATAGTGTAGCCCTTTCACCCCCACTCTTTTCTCAACTGTAACATTCCTTGCCTTAAGTGGCACAGCAAAAAGGCTACATATGGAACCACCTTCTCTATTATCACTTTTTTAGCTGTACTCCATCTTGATTTTTGAGGAAAAAGGGACAGGCACAGCACAGTCCCAGTCTACCTTCTCATCTTACCTTTCTTTCCTGCAATAACTGCAGAAGTAAGCACAGAACAGCCTAATTTTACCTAGTGTAGCTCTATAGGATGCATCCCTGCTTACCTCTGCTGGCAGCAGAGGCAATTACAGTACAGAACGCCCAAATCAAGTGTACATATTCAGCTGTATTGCTTCTTGCTTTTGGTGGCAGTCGAGGCAAGCACAGAGCAGTCAAACCTTTCCTAATCTTACTTTGTTTCTGCCATATGCCTCCTTGCCTTGTTAACAGCAAAAGCAAAGGCAGTCACTATACAGCTCCCTCTCCTTCTAGCCCTAACCTTCTTACACTTATTCTGTCAAGACCTTAACTCATATGTGCTGATATTAGTCTGAGATACGTTCACATGCATACACTGTTTGAATCCGGGTCTACTACTGAAAAAAAAAAAGAAAAAAACAAGAAGTCCATCAACAGAAAAATGTTAGACTGATATGCATGAGGTTCTGATAACAGTAGGGTCAAGCATAGTGCTGCCTCATCTTCTCAATGTTTACATTATCATTTCTGCTGTTTCTAACCTTTTGTGTTAGCTGAGGTAAGAACAGTACAAACACGCCTTTCCTTGTTTAATCTCCCAGGTGTATCTCTTCTTGTTTCTATGACAGCAGCACCAAGCACAGCATAGCACTGCACTATCTAACTCTGCTTTCACAGTTGCACTAACTCTGCTTGCACAGTTGCACCCCTTGTTTTCAGTACTGGCATTAGATCCAAGCAGAATGCAGCACAACTTTCCATCTCCTCACTCTTAATGATACCACAGACCTCTCACAACCTCACAATAAAAATCTACCTCCTTGACAAGAAAAACACTCATTGTTCTTTCCTAACTTCTGTTATTCCTATACTATATAGGCCAATTACTTTTCTATCTCAACTTCCCACAGTCTTCCATCTGCTAACCCCTCAGCTTTTACTTTTATCGGAAACTTTGAATTGCTTGACTGCTGTCGAACTCTGATCAAGGTTACCACCTAATGTCTTTCCTACTATTCATATTCAGAATATTCTCTCATCTCAAGATTTTTTTTCCTTGTTGTCTGATTCTACCTGGCATACTTCATTCCACACCACCACCATTCAGGCCATCTAAGACACCTACTTTCCTAAACTTTTCAATCAAACCACCAAATGATATTGTTACAAGGCCAATTATTCTACTTTATATCATGAAAAATATATATAATACAAACATGTTTTCTCCAGGACATGTTAAACTGGATAACACTCACAAAAGACAAACACAATGATATAGCCTCTTTTTAAAAATACTGAAATATGGAGACATTCACTCAAATCCAGGTCAAATCTCAAGCAATCGAACAAATCAAGAACATCATTGGAATTCATCTAAAGGTCTAAAGACTATATCACTTAATAACAACAGCCTTAATAATAAATAGACACACTTAGAGAGCAACTTTATCTTAAATAAACCTGACATTGGTGTGATGACTGGAATTTGGTTAAAGGACAATTCCTGTCCTTCAAAACACGCCAAAGACAACTCCAGTCTTGTTTTAAACAACAGGCTTGGAATAAGAGTAGGCAGTGAAATTACTTTTGTAATCCAAGAAATGATCATTTCTGCTTTGAAGATTTATGCAGTTCACAACAACTTTATAGTTTGCCTAATTCAGTGGAATAACATCAATCACTGAATTGGAGCTGCCTACATGCCACCCACATCCAGGCTTTTCTCCATGAACAATCCCTATTGGATACATTTCATAAAGGACCTACTGGAAATACCATTATATGTGGATGCTTTCACTTAAATATTGCAGAACTACTAACTTACACCAGTAAAATGATAACATATTTTATGAGTCTTTAGCAAACAACCTATTAAGCCTAATATTGTCACAGGCAAAGACTCCTTGCTAGACTGGTTTATAAAATACCTCCACATTGCAATGTTAAACTCTAATGTAATAAATAACCACAGACTCATTTCATCAGCTGATCTTTCAAAATAAGAATAGCCCCTTGACGGTTGTAGAAGATCTACTCCTTGAAGGATGGAAGTTGACCTCTACAACCACTTGAACTTCATTGAATGGAGTCTACACTGTCAAGAAAACCTTATTATCACTCAATTCTTTGTTGTAAAATTATTTATCTTCTTAATAAGTGCAGATGTGTTAGGAAGATAAAGTGTACCTGGCTTAATATATTACAGCACTAATCAAACAGAGAGGTGTAGCCTAGACAACAAACACACAACAGAGATTTCCCATAAAACAATAGCCAACACCAAACTTACTTAGAACTTAGGAAAACAGCTGTAGTATTATTAAAATTACAGCTAAGAAAACATACCTCCAGAATAAATAAAACTGATGAATCACAATTCTTTATTTCCTACCAATTCATTTTTTTCGAGAACAAATCTTTACCAAATTCATGGCAATGTCTAGCAACAGATAATAATATAACTCAACAACACAGATGAGCCATAGCCACAATATTGTTAGCACTGCCCTTTGTGACATTCATCCAACATTTTACTTTCAAGTGATAAAAACAAAAACGATCCATGAAATACTGAAAAGAAAACTTGTGAAAAGTGAGATGCCAACCTTTACAAAATCCATCCTATAGTCCTTGAGATGGATCTTCAGCCATTTCAAAACCTCTGGACTGTCTTTTCAGTGTAGCCCTTACAGCAGGAGTAGTCCCCATTCACTTTAACATGCTTTCATGAAACTCGGCCTAAATCACCATCTTCTTCTAGTTCTCAAAAAATTAAGTCAGTCATTAAAAGCTGTGCATATAAATTATTTGCAAAAAGTAATTTTCAACATTTTATGGATCACATGAAAATATGGCCTCCTTTCAGTGTGCAGCAAGGATTCTAAAATGGCTTCAGCTCTGTGATAGCCATCTATACAGCCAGAGATTTATTTTATAACAACATAAAGAAAATTAATGCATACAGGTGGTGTTTTTTATTGATGTGACTCATGCATTTGTATATTTTAACCACTCAATGTTATCACAGAAATTAGCAGAATTAACCTTGACTCACACATGTCTTGGATACAAGCTAACCTTTCCAACAAATAGTGTCAGCTATCCTTGGTTAAGTATCTTTTGGACAGTAGAGTCTTCTTATTTGGAATTTCTCAAAGCTCAGTTATAGGGTCAGCTTTGTTCTCTTTATTCCTTATTGACATAAAACACAACTTACCTTTTCTGTACTTAATAATGACTCCTTAAACATAATAACATATACTGGATATCACTCACTACCCAACTCAGATAATTATTTTAAATCTCTTAATCTCAGTCTTCAGACAAATTTCATTTCTCTTTGGCAATGACTTCCAAAAAATAAATTATGTATTAATCCTAACAAATCTGCCACAGTCATATTTGGAATAGCACAAAAATAGAAAATTCTACAGATATGCTTTTTAAAGAACCACTAAATAATACTATCAAGCAAGCAATCATCACTCATAGGTTATTACTAGGCTAACTGCCCTTACAAGCCATTTTTAAACCTAGCCAATTATCCCTTGTGGGACTCAAACCCTGTACCTTGTGTTTGTAAGGCAAACACCTTAACCATTAGGCCACCCTCCCAACACTCAGAAATGTCCCTACGCACTCTAGCATTTTAAGAACATACCAGTACCGTAGTTGATAAGATTCTATTTCAGTTAAGGCTTGTATACAATATTTTAAATGTACTCGTGCTTGATACAAAGTAAAAGTTTGGATCTATGGCAAGCCAGTACTTACCCTTCAAAGATCATTCTGTCATAAATAAAGGCATGCAGCAAATAGCTGTAAACAAAATTTGCAGATTCATCTTTCTAGCAGAAACCAGCAGCCCTGTTTTCATTATATTACAGAGAACTCATTGGCTTTAAATAACAGAACTCCCATGCTTCTTACTCCAGTGCTTTTCAAAAATTTTTTTCACATTATTGTGACCACTGTTGTCTGAGCAAACAATAATGCATGACAGGGTATGTGTTACTGAAGAAATAACTCTCCCAGTGGTGTTCTGAGTCCCAACACCACACCCCTGGATAAGGTTATTTCCACAATAGCACACACACACACACACACACACACACACACACACACACACACACACACACACACACACACACACACACACACACACACACACACACACACACACACACACACACACGCACACACACACACTAGAAGGCCTTATTTTACTTAGAGAATGGGCTATCTGTTAAATTGTTGGTATTTTTTATTATTACTATTACTATTTTTTTATATATTTTTCGATATAAACTAGTTCATCCACTTAATGGAAGACATGTGGTGCAGCAGTAGTGTTGTCACCTCACAGCAAGAGGTTTTCCAGTTCAGTTCTTGGCTGTAGTGCCTTTGGTGTAAAGTCGGCATGTCCTCCCTGTGTTCATGTGGGTTTCCTCTGGGTGTTCTGATTCCTCCCACATTCAAGGACATGAGTCTGGAGTGCTTCTTCCCAGGCCTCTGCTGAAAAACAGCTTTGTTCCAAGTTGGACTTTCCTGGTTAAATAAATGTTTTAAACTTGTTGATGTAGTATATGCAATTGCTGTTGTAGCAATAATTTACATCCAGTATATGAAACAGACACACACATATATACATAAACATGTACACACACACACACACACACACACACACACACACACACACACACACACACACACAAAAAAAATATCAACCCCCCCCCCTTTCTGTCCCTGATTTTGCTGCACAGTGCTGCTCAATGTATTGATTTCTCTGGAAAATGACAATGGATTACAATCAGTCAATAAGGAAGAAAGTTTAAGAGCTATGTAATTATCCTTTTTTAACAAATATGTAATAGCAGACAGCTTGTTGCAGTTATTGCTGTGTGTTTGTCTTTTTTCCTTTAAGCAAGCACATGCACACACATGCATCACACACACACACACACACACACACACACACACACACACACACACACACACACACATTTAATTTTTATTTTCTTTTTAATTTACTTTATCATTTTAATTTTATAATTGCTAAACACTGCTGTTTAGCCGATCATAAAAAATTGTTGCCGTTTAGTTTTAAACTGTCCCGGCTTCATGGCAGCACTTAATTTACTGCCATGAAGTAGCAGATTTTGTTTTTCAGTGGGCATTACCTGTACATTAACACCCAGCTGAAGAACATTCATTCTCTATTCGTGGTGGTGATCTATAGTTTGCCCATTCACTAAACTTCCTTTAAATGTATTCCAGTTATTTAATCATCTCAAAAATTAACTAATGAAGCCTGCATTAATATCTCACTTAAATATATGGATAGGAATGTGACTGACAACAAAGAAGATGCCGCTTGTCTTATCTTGAGTTTTAACAATGATTGTAGAAATCTGTTGAACAAGAATCCTGCTTTGTTTACCAGTACTCCTTTAGATTTCTCTCCTGGTATATCTCAGACTAAGGTTAAAGAAGCTTTAGACTTACAAACAAATCTACATTTTTACTAGAGGTTCAGCAGAAAGGAGATTCCTGTTGACAAGGGGTGGCATTTAAGAACAGCACTGATAATTATCAACCTATTAGTCTAACTTGTTTAACAGGTAACACATATGCATGTGTTTTACTAAGGATACTAGCTAATGGGACTAACCTCCAGGGAAACGATGGAATAAACTACCTTTGTAAATAAAACGTGCTGATAGCCTTACAAAATTCAAAAACAATGGGCCAGATTCTATAAGAGTTGCTCTCAGTGTAAGCGACTTACTCCAGTGTTAGTCTGACCTGATTGTAAAAAACTTGCTCCATAAGCAAGTGACTTACTTCAGTGTAAGGCTTATCTATAAATAGACTTACACAAGAAGCTTGTTCCAAAAGACGTCTTCTAAATGTAAGAGACTTTACTCCAGTGTAATTTACTTGAGAAAGTCACATGACTGACAGCAAATCTTTTGGAATTTTGCCCAGTGTTGATGAGTGGATTGGTGAAAAGCTCTATTTACCAGAAATAACATGGAGATTGGCTTCTGATGACCTCATTGAAAGTTCTTCATCACAAATCAGCATTTGAACACTTAGTAGACAGTAAAATGGTTTTAATCATAGGTGATAAAGAATTAATTAAGATGGATATTGTACGTTGGAATCAATTGCCTACAAAGAACAGAAATGAAAACCAAAAACAAACGCACAAAAAAAAAAAAAAAAAAAAAAAAAACAGTACATGGTTTTGAGTCAACAAGGTGCATCTTTATAAGAAAAAGTTGTAAATGCAAGTACATTAGAATATAGCTATGGAAGGAGGGGAAAAGTTTATATTTTCTTTAACTGAATGGTGCTCTGCAATTGCTTGTACCCAAAATGTACAGTATAATATTTGTTTAACAACTACGGTTATATTATAATGATTATACTATCTTATTTATATATTATGTACATAACTAGTGTCAGTTTCATTGCACATGTATACTTTTACGTGTCAATTTTGTCATTGTCAGCATTAATTCCATATTCTGCTGTTGTCTGCTCTCTTTCTGAAAAATGCATATTTTCCATATCATTGTAGCTTATGCAGCATAATATGCTCTATTTGTTGACCGTAATGCATGGCTAAATTGATATAAGTATTTCCTCAACCCACTCAGTCAGTTAATGACTTTTTTAAAAATAATCAGTGAATTGACTGACCAATTAATCTGTGTATGATAATGAAGATGATGATTCGCTATTGTTACTGTAGACAGAGCCTGCACCAGCAAAGCTGCAAGTATTTCCTCTATAGCATGGTTTGCTGCAATTTTATGTTCAGACACATTGCATCGGCACTTCAAATATCATTAAATCCGATACGCAATGAAGCATAATTATTAACTTATGCCAACAAGAGACAACTGCTACAGGGACAAATTCTGATTGCTGACAAGCATCAGAGATTGCTTGAAAAAGTACGAAAGACATGTCTTTTTCTCCCTGGGAATTGTTTGAGCTCCTTATGCACTGACTTCCCCAAGAAGAATAACACCAGAAGGTGCAGCTCTTTTGATGGCGGATAGGTGGCAAGTGCTGTCTGAAAATAAAATAAGCAAGAATGTTTTTCAATTACCTGTTTTTTCTTCAGTTCTTATTGTAAACACACTGTTTACTGAGAATAAACTCTTTTTTTCATGCTACCTTTGCCTGAATGAAAATAATGCAGAAAATGAAGCAACCAATATATTTTCTAGCAATTACTTCAGCTCACCTACAACACTTACTATCATCCCAGGATAATATAGTTCTTGTAGAGTACACTCACTTTTGATATTCCTTTCAAGTATCAAAAACATAAATTTGCAAACAAATTGTTTTCCTTCGGGAAACATTTCAGCTCTTTCATATTCACACTCTCCCAAAAGAATAGCAACTTCTTTTTGTACTTGATCATCTCCTCTGTCTTTGAAAAAGTGAAAGAAACTCTCAGAAAATAAAATAAGCAAGACTTTCATGGGAAAGTTTTCAGCTTTTTTCATATGTACATTTTTCCAACCGAAGAGAAAAAAGACTTTCATTTCTTATGCATTTATTCTTCCACACACAACCAATATTCCCAGTATCCTTTTGCCTACCTCCTGAATATAGCTATAACTCCTCAGCAAGCAATCCTGGATGCATCTTTCATTGGGTGGGTATATTGATTTCATAGCGAGTATAGCCTTGTGCCTACTAAGTCCTAGGTTTGGGGACTGAGGATTCACATCAAGGACAGGTGAATCGGGGCTGGGAGCTGGAAGCTGTCATATGATGGTGGCTGGTGTCTGAGGTGCATGCAATGATGTTAGTATGCACTATTTGCACAATTAAATATCGTACACTAGATTTCCATCACTTCTGTTTTCTACCTTCTGTAGCCTGCTGCATCTTGATGTCATGCAAACAATAATAAAGTTCTCACCATCTACCAGGATAGGACAGCTGCATTTTTGTTGCTTGATTATGCACCCAGAAAAAAAAAAACTTGCAATGTATAAAGTTCTTCTCCAAACACAGAATGGCAGATGCACTGATGAATGCTTATCTTGTTTCTGATCCTATTAGATACTAAGTAATCCCTTTCTTATGTGTTAGTTGTCCTTGATATCTGACTCTAAAGAACTGACAATTACAAACTGTGTGAAAATGCAATATGAACTAACTGATATCTTGTTTGAAGTATGCAATCTACACCCCTCCACACACACACACAAACACACACTTTCACACACACATTCAGCTGTTCCCTGTGAGTATATCTGCTTACCAGGCTATAATTCCACTTGTAAGCTGCATGTGTTGTAGAAGCTTTTTCTTGTACTTTCAAAAGCTGAAAAAAAACACTTTTCACCTGGATATGCAATAGTGACATTTTGCACATTCATAAGTAAACACAAAGATTTAGATCTGCATCTTTTATTTACTACAGATGATACACTCACTGTGGTATAATGCCTAGCCACACATCTACAAGGTATGCATATACAAAGCAATCCTTTATGCCACTAACAGTTTGATATCACCTATGTAAATAATTTCACAGTATTTTTTCTTCTTCTTCTTTGTTTTCAGTATTTTTTAGACTTGTTCACATCCTACTTTCCAATTTTAACTAAATTGATATTGAGGTTAGCAGGGAGCTGTCAGTTGATGGTTCCTTGGAGATACATGTCACATCCCACCCTTAAGACAATCTGTGTCACCTGCTGTTTCTATCCACAATCTAGTTGACTGCTGATCTTATGGTACTTTTGTGTACCATTATACACCATAATATGTATTGCAAGTGCAACGTGAAGTGATTTAAAATAATTTAAAGCAAGTCTTCAAGAAAAGTTTCCTTGTTTTTAAGTAGGAAAATAATGAGAACACCTGCAGGGCTGATTTTATGGCTGTATCAGATGAACTTGCACTGATGTACTATCTAATGCACTCTGCTGTGTTTTAAGGTGATCCGATGAAGACATTTAATAACAGTGTTAACAGGGCTGATTTTATACTTGAACTCAAAGTGCATTACTGCTGTTGTTTCCTTTTAATGACATTAAATACCATTGTCTGCCACATTTACTAAGTAAACCCTAATTGAGCATTTATTTGTATGCAAAGTATTGGTCTTGTGAATTACTTTGACTTTGCCTGCCTGAGAAGTATCTTGTCAGCAAATATCTATGTATTACTGATAGAAATTCCTTAGAGAAAAGAAAAAAAAAGTACTCATATATTTTTATGTGATTAGACTTGCAAAAGTACTTCTGATATATCATGTGTGATTAAAACCCATTACTGCTCAGTATTAAGTACTTTTCTTCATCTTCTCCCTTTCAAAGTGATACATCTTATTAGGCATTCAGCCTACATTTACCTTCTGCAGGTGTCCTTCTGTGGAGAAACAACTGCTCAGCAGTCCCAAAACAGATGTTTCAATCCCCAGAATCTCACAATATCTGCTTACCCATTACTACTTTCACTGCAAAGCAGGTAGTTAAATTCACTTTGTTGTGTTCATGTCATTTAAATATTCCAGGGTTTCATTTCCACTTTACTTACCACTACATATTAAATAATTTAATCAGCTTTGATGTCCTAATGTCTCCAAAGTATTCAAGGGCTTAATTTTCTTTTCTAATATTTCAGTGTTCCTGTTAGGTTAAACAAGTGAACTGAGAATGCCTTGAGCCAATTTCCAATATTCTTTGTATTCTCTACTACATAGGTTCATAGGTTCATAGGTAGGTACTAGGCTATTGGCCCTAGTGCCTATATAAGCCTAGCCAAAAGGTACCTTGGCTTTCGCCACCCTAGAAAATTATTTTTCTGTGCTCCTGTTGAGCAGAGCCACAGGAGTGATCCCAGGGGTGAATTTCCTGTCTCCCATCCAATCATCAAGATTTTTCTTGAAGAGTGCTAATGAGGAGCTTTGTTTGCTATAGATAGGTAGTTTGTTACAGAGTATGGGAAGTCTCTGGGACAGGAATCTATCCCTCCAGCATGTTCTGTTTATTGTGGTGACAAGGTTTAGGTCCCTAAAGCATGTAGCTCAAATGGATTGGGATTTCTTTAAGTGGAACATGTCCGAAAGCTCTGGGTTTGACATAGCTTTGTATGTTAGGCAGAGATCGCCTCTGAGTAGGCGATATGCAATGGAGTTAAGCTGCATTTTTTGAGATGGTCTGCGTAGGACATCTGTTTGAGGTCGGTAATCCTCTTTGTGAGGTATTTCTGCAGCCTTTCCAGTTGTTGTAGATGTCTTATGAGGTACATACCAAAAGGGTGCTGTACTCTATAATGGGCCTAATGAGTGACAAGTAGAGGGGAACAATGACCTCTTTTTTCCTGGATGAGAAACATTTGTGATGAGCTGTGCCACGTAGAAGGATTTCCTGACTACTTTGGCGATGTGATTATCAAAGGAGAGACTACTGTCCACCTGTGTCCCAAGGTCTCTTATCACACTTTCGGTGTTAAGTAGACTACCGCCTATGTGATAGTTCATGGGTACAGAGTTTTTACCAAAAGCAATGACAATGCACTTTCTGGCATTGAGCTTGAGGCCATGGCTTTAGCACCAGGCATCTGTCTCAGCAAGACCCTTTGTAGGATGTCCACATATTTTGGAGTTTTGATTATGGCTGCTAGTTTGCAGTCATCTGCGAAGTTCATTAGCCAAAGACCTTCTGTGTTATCCTGAACTTCAGAGAAGTAGATACCAAACAGAAGAGGACCCAGGACTGAACCCTGTGGTACTCCACTTGTCGCTAGTATGAAGTTGGATTTGGAGTCTGCTACTTACACAGTGTGGGTTCTGTCAGTGAACCAGTTGGCAACCCATCTTGTGACATAGGGATTTATACCTAGTTTAGTGAGTTTATCTATAATTCCAGAGTGGGGGATGGTGTTGAAAGCCTTGGCGAGATCTAGATAGGCTGTGTGAACCACCTTACCCTCATCTATGGCTTTGGTGACCGCTTCAAAGAAGTCTATCTGGTTTAGGAGACATGATCTGGGTGAGGTCCAGAGTTTGGAGATTACCAATGTCATTGTTTATAAGTTCCATGATGATACATTCCATAGCCTTGCAGACCAGGCTCGTAAGACTAATGGGGCGGTAGTTTCCGGGGTCCGTGGTTGCTCCCCCTTTGTGGAGTGGGATAACCGTCGCTGTGTGTTATTCAGTGGGCACATAGCCTGAGGTGAGACTATGACTAAGCATGGTACTTAGGTGGGGTGCCAGTTCGTTCTGTAGTTCATGTAGAACAAACGCAGCCTGGGATGTTGTCAGGTCCCAAGGATGCTGTGTTCTTGGCTTTGGAGAGTGCGTTTTTTACCTGTGCAGCGATGATTACAGGAACTTTGCAGTCTTTCAGTATAGAGATGGACCCTTTAGGGGATGAGAGAGGGGTAAAGTTAGCAGTGAACCTATCTGCCAAGATGCTGGCAATATCAGTTGATTCTGTATATTTAGTGCCATTGTGCTGTAACTCAGAGCAGATCTGAGTGTTGCCATTGAGATTTTTGACATAGTTATAGAATGCTTTGTGGCTGTCTTTAGAGTCAGAGGCGATTTCGTTTTCATAACTAGCTTTGGAAGATTTTATGAGGGATCTCAGCTTCTTTTCTGAGGCTGGCCAGGGAGTTCCTCCAATCATGGGATTTTACTCTTTTTTTGCAACAGTTTCTTTCTTCTTTTGTAGAGTTTGTTTATGGTAGGGGATCACCAGATTGGCTTCCTTTTTTTAGAGGATAGCATCTTGGTTCTGTTAGGGATTGCATGATCCATGCACTCGTGTAAGTGCTTATAAAGTGCATTTGTGTAAGATTCAGCAGTCATACCTCTATTGTCCGTCAGCATGGGTGTCGTGAAGTTTGCCACTTCTGTCTTAAGAAGCGTGAAGTTGGCTTTGGAGAAATTTTTTATGGTGGTTTCCCTAATAGGGGGTAGGGGAGGGATGTGGATTTCTAATGTGATTAGCTTGTGGTCAGATCTGACTAATGAGGAATTGACCTCTGGTGTGTAGCACCAGTTGCTCATGTTGGTAATGACCAGGTCCAAAATATAGATGCCCCTGGTGGGGGTGTGGATAAGTTGATCCAAGGCACTGGAATTTATTAATTCCAGAAAACGCCACACGAGTTGGTACATGAGTAGTTTTCTCAGTTAATGCTGGAGTAGTTGAAATCACCCATTATTAGGGTGTTAGGTTGTACCCTAATTTTTTCCAGTGTATCAAGAAATGAGGAGTGGGAATCCTAGGGCATGGTGGGGGATCTGTAGCAAGCTACAATTTGGATTGTGGTCTTGCCCAGAGTTAGTTGCACTTGGATAATTTCAGATGCATTATGCTGAGCAACTAGCCTGAAGGTGTGGATATCCTTAATGAATATGGACACTCCTCTGCCTCTAGTGTTTCAGTCCAGGTTAAGTGGCCGAAAAGTGTGGTATGAATTATAGCCTGGTAATGCAGGGGTACTCTCTGGAACCTTGAACCAGGTCTCTGTTACTGCACAGATGTCGATGTTCTCCATTTTAAGGAGTGCCTTGAGTGAGTGAGTGCATTTTGAGGTTTAGACTTCTAGCACTGAGTAGCAATACCCTCAGATTTTGCTTGCTTGTACCTGTTACTGTGGTGAATTTTTCATTTGAATCTTGCCTAAAAAAGGCACTATCGAGGTGGCTAGAGCCTTAGCCAGTATCCAGAATCCCAGGGGTGACAGGTGCAGGCGATCTCTGGCAAAGCATTGTGGTTTGTCGATCATGTCATCCCAGGCAGAAAGATACTGGATCCCCTTAGAATGACACCAAAAGCTTAGCCAATTGTTGAAGTCAATTATTTTGTCCTTCTTCTGTGGTGTAATTCTGGGTGAAGGCAAGATGCTACTTAGGGCTGGGGTCATACCTGCCTGGGCTACAAGATCGGACAGCTCCTCCGTGTCCCTTTTCATGTAGTCCAGGGAGGTACATCTCAGGTCATTCACACCAACATGGACAATGACAGAGTCATATTTGTACTTTGTGTGGAGTGACCTGAGTGCATGCATTATGTGGCAGATCCTGGCACCCAACAGGCAGTTGACAGTAACTTTCTCCTTGTTTAGCCTGGTGAGTGGAACATCAGTGTGCCTGACTATAGAGTCACCTATGACTAGAGTGTTGGGTACGTTGTTATTCCTTATGGGCTGTGATGAGTGGCATACTGAGTTTGTGGGCTATGTGTCATTTGGGTTGTGTTGGGGGGTGGAGGTTGCTTGTGTTTCTGCTTTGAAGGTCCCTGTTGCTTGGGCAGGTTTTACTGAGAGCCTCCACAAATGTAGGTGTGTGTTTTGTGTTTCTATGTGTGTGTGTTTTGGTGGTGTAGGTTTTGAGGGACTATTTCATGAGTGTGGTGTGGTAGAAGTGTTTACCTTCTCCTCTTGACTGTCTAGTCCAGTCTTGGGCGAAGAGAGGTTTGCTTCCAGTTTGGCTTATAAGTGCATCTCTCACAGGTTGTAGTTTTGGGTGGTAGGAGGAGAGGGTTGTCTGTGTACATGAGGCAATTGCTGCATTGCCCCAAGATGCCCAGATTCATCAGGTAGATAGGAGAAAACACTGGGAGCTGACCCTTAGACATGCCTGGATAGATGATTATTTGTTAAGTACTAGAAACAGTTTACCTCTAGGCAAGTGAAGAAAGTTGAGTGCTGTAGTAATTTGTAGCTTATTTAGTGCTTACAACGAGTTCTGAACAAGTGCTGAGCTCAAAGAAACAGACTTGAGTGCTGAAACTAAAAAACTGGCTAGGTCTAAAAAATAAAATTAAGCTAGAAGGCTTCCCTCCAACACAGAAAGGCTTGGGGACTCAGAAGCCCACAAACAGCCCTGGACACAGCAAATCTGTATACAGACTAGACTACCCACAGGATAGTCAAGAAACAAGCTTAGAATTTTTTTTTAAGTGAAAAGAGAGAAAGAGGAGCAGAAACTAAGTGGATTGGCTTTCTCAAATGTTCTCCCTGTATTAGGTAGAATGAGGTATTAACACTAGACTGGGAGGAGTGTCCCAGATCAAATGTACAGTAGGGATGAGCAACTGCAAAGACACCAACTATAAGAACAGCATATAAATAGAGAGGGAGGGTGGGAAACAAACTGCAGAAATGATTCTCACAGCAGAAAAGTAGCAGTGAGCCTTTAAATGACAGTTTTAAACAGATAAAGGAGCCTCTAGAGAAAGCTTTTAACTGCAAACAAGTTATATGACACACTCCTTGGCAGGAGATCAGAATCAAACAACCCAAACAGATGCTTAATAACAGTGGACAATTTCCAGTTAATACCTCACACACAGTGAAACTAGCTGGAAAAGTATGCAGTAGATAAAGTGCTATGTTTCTTTTGGCTTTTCTCGGTTAGGGGTCGCCACAGCGGAACTCCGGTCCGCTAATGACTGGCAGTTGATTTTTACATGCTGAGTTGCCAGCCCTAACGCACAACCTTCAACAAAGGTATGCCCAATCACGCATGTCTCCACGCAGAAGATACTCTAGCTGGGAGTCGAACCGGTAGCGTGTTACTGTGAGGCGACAGCGCTACCGCAGCATCACCACCGCGGATATTGTAGACAAAGTGCTATCAATAACTCAAAAAAATAAAGTGCTATAAATAACTCAAAAAAATAAGCAAAAAAACAGGATACTTAATGTTATGCATTATAGATCCGAGTTTGCTCAGTGCCATTCCTTCGATTAGCTCAGTGTGAAATGGCAGAAACACTCACAAACTTAACTTTTTAGGTAACAGAAAGTTGAAACCTGAGACAACTTTAAAAAAAAGCTCCAAAGAACCAATGAGGTGCTTACTCTAAGCTGTATTCTATGTGACCCCAGTCAGCCAATGACCATAAACAATCCCCTCTCACTGAAATGCTTAATGGCTTTGGCTAAACCAAGATATCCTTGAACATGTCCTTAGACACATAGCCTCCACAAACACTAGGCCCAAACACAAGCCTGAATATGGACAATGCTACAAATACCCACACTACTTAAGTAGAAACAAACTGCAGAAATGTTTCTCACAACAGAAAAGCAGCAGTGAGCCTTTAAATGACAGTTTTAAACAGACAAAGGAGCCTCTAGAGGAAGCTTTTAACTGCAAACAAGTTATATGACATACTCCTTGGCAGGAGATCAGAATCAAACAACCCAAATTGATGCTTAACAAAAGTGGACAATTTCCATAAATACCTCACACACAGCAAAACTAGCTAGAAAAGTATGCAGTAGACAAAGTGCTATAAATAACTCGAAAAAATAAGCAAAAAAACAGGATACTTAATGTTATACATTATAGATCCGAGTTTGCTCAGTGCCATTCCTTCGATTAGCTCAGCTTTTTAATTACCTTAACTTAAAATATAAACAAAAATGCATATTATTTTATGGCTGTGGTAAACTGCATCACTACACAATTACAATACCATTTCTCGGTCATGATGACGAAGCCCACAGAAACTAGTATCTAGGGACCAATTTTCTAAACTCTTTGTGCAGTTCTGACATTTTATAATTACACCACAACTCAAATTACTTGACTCATTTACTCATTCTCTGACTTATGGGAATAATGCCCTTTGCTACTATTTTCTTCTTCAAATGTGCCCTAAAGAGCACTTTTAAGTCTTTTTTCCCATTATGAATATCATTTTCCTTTTCATGATATATATTCAGTTCCCTGTCTACTATAATCGACATACATATCCTTCTCTTGCTTGGGGTGCCTTCAGATTGATTCTCTTCCGCTGAAGAGGATAAGTCCTCCTATTTCATGAGATTCACATCAAGCAACACAAGTTATAGCTGTACACCCTTTACAGTTGAATTAAAAAAAAATTATAAACACTATAAAAGCGAATGTTAAATATAAAGTATGTAGACACTGTCCCGCACTTGCAGTTACCGTATTTATTGTAATACTACCTTGAAAAAATATCCCTCAATCTTGTCTACAAAGTGAAGAGGTATTACAGCATACCCCACTGTGCAAGTTATTCACTTGTTAGGCTTGCATATGCAGCAGAACATAAACCCAGCATGCTATTGCATGAGAGAGTATACAAAGAGAGTCAGCATGGGCTTCTGTTTGAAGTGTGAAAACTTTTTAACCTTTTTTTTTTAATTTTTCCTGGCAGCTGGGTGAGAGCAGGAATCAATAATTGGCAGAGTATCACCTGCATCTGGCCTGGGATTGCTGTTTCTTCTCTAACTCTCTTACGTTATTTGCTGGCAGCAGATGTGGAATGGCCTACTATGCTTGAGTGTGACATGGATGGTTATTTGTGCACAACTGCTAATGCTCACCTGAAGTAAAATAAAAAAGAAATGTCTGGTCTTGCATTCCAGGCCATCTACCACTCGTCACAGAATATTTAGCTGAAGGCCTCTCCATATTCTACAGCAAGACCTTTATAAACTCCTCTAGCAGAGATACATGAGCTGTTGAAGGCTGTTCCTTATTCTTCCTTAGTGGCTTTGTCCTCCCTATATTGGGCTGCTAATTTAACTAGGGTTTCCTTGTCTATTTTCTGTTACATTTAGGCCATGGGTTTTTTTTTTAACTTCAGATCATTTGGGCAATGTTGCAAACAGGGCTAAATTAGCTTGGACATAGTAACTGTTTACAAGATATTATGGACCACCTTGCTATTGCACAAATTCATAAACCTTCAGTTCATCAACATTCTTCAGAACAGCTGTTGTCAACCTTTTGAGTCCTGAAAAAGTGGCTGAAATCTTGTGGAGCATAGCTTTTTCACATATGTTTCCCTGCCGTCTTGATAGCATTGTGTAATAACTAATGATGTAATTGCCTAGCATAATAGTTCCAACAGTGCACCTAAAAAGAATGAAAATACTGTGGATGTCTTCTGGACTCTTTATAATACTGGAGTTTACTTCTAAAAAAGTACCGGGGAGATTCATATTTATTTGCACAAAATCAGGAAGCTGTTATAAAATGTATTTATTTTCTTTATTTCAGTACTGCTTTTACTGGCTTTAGGGCAGATTTTCTTTCACTAAGATTCCATCTGTTCCTGCAGCTTAATCCTTAAATGAAGCCATAATCCAAGTTGTGTGCATTCAGCAAACAAGGAAATGTAATATAAAGTAGTAGACCATCTTACAGGCATGCAGGTTTCTTACTAAGCCTTTTGATAGCTAAAAGTTCACAATAAGGTTGGTATTAAGAAAACAGACATTCAATAATATTTCTTTAATGGATTGTAATGTTTTATCTGTTCTTTATTTTAATAAGATGCTCAGAATGTCCTCGAAGGAACCTATAGTCAAATTCTAACAAATCACTAAATTTCTCCTACAGCATGGGAAATACTAGTGTACACACACACACACACACACACACACACACACACACACATGCACACGCACACACACACACACACACACACACACACACACACACACACACACACACACACACACACACACACACACACAGAAAACAGTAGATACCATGAGCGCTACCGATCACACCTTGGTCTTTTATGATTTTGTTATATAGATAAGCTTTCTCTGCTGGTTAAGGAACCTCATTCTTTATCTCAAATGTATGAAAGTGCTGAGGTCCAAAATCCAGGTTCACCAGTGAGTTTTTTAAAATGGCATATGATAATGTCTGTAAAAAAATATATATTATTTTTCTGTATATAAGTATGTGTGTACATATATGTGTGTGTGTGTGTGTGTGTGTGTGTGTGTGTGTGTGTGTGTGTGTGTGTGTGTGTGTGTGTGTGTGTGTGTGTGTGTGTCTATTTATCTCTCTCCCTATATGTATATATAAATCTATCTCTCTCTCTCTCTCTCTAGCTATATATATATATATATATATATATATATATATATATATATATATCTACATATATATCCCTGAGATCACCAACTCAAATGCCTATCCTTCCCTGGCTAGCAGTGTAAATCCTCTATGAAAACTCAACTTTGAAATCCACTTACTTCAGTCAGTAAGTGTTGCCACCTTGAACTCCCCATGTGTAACCTCCTCGCTTGCCACTGCTTCCATCAACTGCAAATTCCATGTGTATCACCACAACTGGTACTCGTTACACCACCGTCTACAAAGAAAAGGACAAAAGTAAATTCTCTAATATGTAAAGAGAAGGCTCTACCTGATACCCAACTATTCCAAATTATAGCGGCAGCATTCCAAGACCCCATCTGTGACCTCAGGCCATGCTGCTTCCGCAATCAAAAACCCCTGTTGCTGCAACATCCATCACCTGATGAGACCACTTCTTTCCACCCATCAGCTGATATGAATTCTGCATTGACACCATCTGTGACCCCATTCCGCAACACTCTACAACTGGAACACCCAGTGTAGCAACACCACCTGCAAGAAAAAGATATATCATGTGATATACATAAACAGCCTTTAAAGACTGCCTGCCCACTCTGAGTGCCCTCAATAAATCCACCTTCTTTTGCTGCAAGTTAATAGCACTATTTTAAAAGTGTCCCTGATTGTCCCTGAATATTTATTTTTATATATGCCCCCTCCCCATCCTCAGAAAGGTGAAAAAACTCTATAATCACTTCTACTACAAAGTTAGTAACAGGTTTTGCATTAACTACATTTTCTGCAATGTATGAAGTCTGAACCTCGAATGTCACATTTCTGAACTTCAGTCTACCCTAGTGTGCCACTAATTTGTCAGAAACCCACATTCTGATGACAAACACCTCAAAAATAAGAGGTGAAAATATGGACATTGAGAAAATCTATAGTCACACACTTCCTTAACCTGTGGCATAACAAAACAGAATGTGAACATCCATTTCCTGCAGTAAAACAAATCTGTAACCTTATTGCCATTATTTATTGAGTATAATTCACCAATGTTGTCCAAAAGTCACAAGTATTAGGCGGGATTAAGAGGGACAGAGCTACATTTTGAGTCACGTCAGAGACAGCTGAGAGGTAGTCAGTCAAGGATGATGCAATTATGCCTGAGCTGAATGGCACAGGCCGCCATTGCATATGCAACTACTCCCTTCCCCACAACTGAGAGCAAACATCTATTAAAGCCCATGAGGCTGAAACCAACAATGAAACAACCCCTTGAATCCAAAACATCTCCCTTGCTAGCCCACCGATAGCATGCCAATATTCCTCTTACAAAGCTAAAAAGTTGACCAAGTATGCCCTGCATTCGCATGACAGTGTATAACATCTGACTTTAGTCTTCAATGATTTACTAATTGCCCAACACCCACAACTCCATAAAAAACAGACCAAATATGAAACACCAATCTGTACGCTCTGTGAAAATCTGTACCGCTGAAAGGCATGAATTCCTTGCAGCTTCACAAGAAACACAGGACACATCCAGCACTCTCCTCTCAAACATTCCTGTGGTTTCTATCTTATCCCACAATGTAGCCCAACCACAAAGCAAGCAGCAGTAAGCAAAACAAACCCAGAGGCCACCAGATGACCAAAAAGTGCCTCAGAAAAACCAGCAACATGATACATTCCCGCAAATACAACCTAACCCTGATAATACTGCACCCCACACAGTTACTGTGGTTAAATTAGAAAAACCTTTGGGTTTACTAATACCCTGAAAGGAATGGACCTTTGAACCAAGTCAAGTATGCTTAAATTTCATGAGTTAATACTGTGAAAGCTTCAATGTTTGCTCTGCACAGCACCATCCATACACAGTGATGGCTTCTTCTCCTAATCATTCAGAGTTGTATGCACCAATAACATAGCTAAATAAACCCATTGCTCCTATCATGACAGAAATGTCTTGACACCCAACTTCTACATTGCCCTTATTTATGCCTCCCCATTCACCAACATGAGCTTTCCTGCACAAACAGTGGACACTGAATAGCTGTCAGTTATCAGCCTTACCAACCTGTTGTAAGCCCGTGAACCTCTCACAAGTCCACTGAGAAATTACTTCACCTGCCTGACTAACAGGTCAAAAAGCATAGTGGCAGCCACACCAGCTGGAGTGAATAAACACATTTTTTTTTTTATTTTATTATTTTTATCATCATCTAAACTGCCACCAATGAGGAAAGCAGCACATCATACTGCCCCCCAACCACTGACCCTGCTACGTGCATGTACGGCCCATGGCCATTACTCTCTGCCTACAAACCCACCTGGAGAAAGCATTTCAAACTGAGAAAGTTTGCCACACAGATGTCTGCCTTACTCCAACTCCAATGTCTGTCTTTATTTTCTAACCACAGTCCTGAATGCTTCTCCACTAATTGCTAGGGACAACATTACACTAAAATGGACCCTAAACATGAAGGAAATCTGGCCATTCTGAAGAAGTCTGTACAGGTAAGAGGTATTGCTTTCGAACAAGGCCCACCACAGGGACCTTTTTACATGCTGCTCTGACAGAATAAAATGTTAGCCTAACTCCAAACTTGAAAAACATTTTTAGTAATGCAGCAAGTTGGTAGAATAACTGGTTCAATTCTTTCGCACACAGTGCACACTATATAATTTTGCATATTTGATTAGATACTTAAGTAGTTTCCCCCCCAGCTTATTTAATTAGTTTCGAATTAATAACGCTTATATTTTTTATTCATATCTCATCTGTAAAACATTTAGTTTTTGATGATTTTCTGTTGGCACATTATATGAAAGCAATATTTCTTTTTAGTTTAGATGTCCAAGAAATCTGAATGTTTTTATAGTATTTTTTTAAGTTGAGATTTCTGTGCATTAGCCTGACTTTGTGCATGTGCTGATGCAGTCATTACTCTACTTCAGCCAGCCCGTGAAAATCCATCCACCACTCTGCTGAGGGACTTCCGGCAAGATGGTAATGGTAGCCTACCCCCCACCACTAATGAAAATGGATACATCCCCCTCCCCCAAGGAAAAAGAAAGATTTACCAAAAATATTGCATGTGCCTTACCTCAGAAGCCACCTTTTTATTTTTTATTTATTTATTTTTTAATGCCCTGAACCTACCCCAAGACCATAACCACCATGCTATCAGCCGTCACAACCCACTATACCATTCTCTATGTAATCAGCCCCACTAAAAGGAGCTGAAGAGAGAAGATACTAAGCTAATTGCCCTGAAGGGCCCTTCTAAATACCACCATTTAATCAACGTCTGAATCACCCTGTATGTCTAAGAGCTAAAATGCTTAACAATAAGCTCCAATAAATAATTAAGTAAATAAAGAAATAAGCATTACCCACCTTCAGCATGCCCCCTACACTTATCCCAGGCCTACCTGTCCTCCAAGTTACCTTGGTCATCTTGGAAGTAAGCTTGCATTATCAAGCTCACACCAAAATGTGATTACTTACCCAGCTACACTTGTCTAAACCCCTTAAGCCCCTTCCCACCCTTATTTAATTTCCTCCCAATCATCCCTCCCTCCATTTAACCCTTTCACCTCCCCCAACCACTTAACTCCCATTAATATATCAGCCTAACCCTTTCTGAAGATGTCCCAGGACAACTTGGTTTGTTAACAAACCTCATTTGTACCTTAGAGAATATTCTAAAGGGCGTATGTTAGATTGGGCATGAATTAATGTTTCCCTTTGTCCATCAGAGACATAGGTACCAGACCTGGGGTGAACTTCCGATTTCCCATCCACTGGTCCAAGTTATGCTTGAATAGGGTTAGGGAAGGATTCTGATTCACATGGATGAGAAGCCTTTTCCAAGAAATGGGGATTCTTTGAGATGCATACCTGTTATGTTATGTTGGTTATGTTAGGCAGTATTTCCTGGGAGGTGTCTGGTGTGAGTTGGGGTAAATTTGGAGCTGAATTTGTTGGCCAGTTAAGTTTTTTTTTTTATATCTCCTAGCTCCATGAACATGGCTCCATTTGCAACCAGTTCAATACACTGTTTTATGCTGCCTTTGAAGTTTCTGGCATAACTATAGATGACCTTAAGGTTATTCTTGACCAGAGAAGCTGTCTTTATATCAAATTGGACTTCATTAACCTTATTAGTTGTCTAGTTAGTTTGATGAGAGAGTTTTATCTGTTTGGATGTTACTGTTCTTAATTTTAGCTATGAATTTTCTTTCTTTTGTTGTAAAGCCTATTAAAGTTTGCATTCAACCATTAAGGTTTGTTTTTAAAGTTTGTTTTGGGCCTAATTTTGGTAGGTACAGCAGCCTCTATTCTGCCACTCACATGGTTGCACCAAGTTTCTGTGAACAGTTCTGCATAAACTGGTTTGTTATCTGGGTTTGGAGAGGCTTGGAATTTTGAAATGTTGTAGCTTAAGAAAAGAAAATTTGCCTTGGAATAGTTCCTAACTATTATATTATTTAGTGTGGTTGCAGAATTGATTTTTATTTCAAAGGAGACTGCTTTGTGATCTGACCTTATCAGGGAGGACATGACACTGGGTGGGGTACAGCATTCTCCCATATTTGTGAGTATGTTTGTATCACTAATGGGTGTATGCACCATCTGAACTAGGGTGTTTTTTGTTTTCAAAGTCCAGAAAACTCTGTATCTGCAAATTTGGAGTCATGTGGGGTTCCCAGTCTATACAGGGGTAATCAAAATCTCCCATGAGTATGGTATTTGGTTGAATGGTGAGTGTATCCAGTAGCTTTAAGTATAAACAATGGGTTCCCTGGGACATAGAAGGTAATCTATGGTATTGGACTTTGTCAATTGTAATCTATAGGTGGAGAAATTCTAGACATCCTTTTTAACCATCTTAGAGCTACACTGGTTATTGATGGAGATCTTATCACTTCCACCTGTCAATGCAGTTGCTGGTTTAAATGAGTGAAAAGAACTGAAGCCTTGCACTGCTGAGGTATTTCTGTAGTTTTAAACATGTGTCAGTAACTGCACAGATGTCTGAATTCTCCATGTGGGACAGCTTGGAGAGAGTTTAGCTACTTGTTTAAACTCCTGGTATTGAGCAGTAACACCTTTGGATTCCCATGGGTTGATTTTGCTATGTTGAAAAGTTTGTCAGTTTGGCATTGCCTAAAAAAGGTTATATGGAGAGGATAATGTTTAGGCCAATATTCAAAAGCCTGGAGTAGACAGTGCAACTACCCTTGTCAAAGCAATGTGGTTTGTTAACCATATTCACCCATGTTGACAAATATTACATCCCTATAAAATGACAACAGAAACTAAGCCAATTATTAAAGTATACCTCATGTGATGAGGATTGATTTGCTGGAAAAACATAACATGAAAACTTATATTATTGAATGGGTAAGGTGTTTTGGCTTAGACATTAAGATGTCAACACATTACAGTTCAGGGTTACTTTTCAAATTGGTCACAAATTGCTACCAGTGTCACACAGGTGTCCATTCTAGGCACTATACTGTTTAACTTTATATTCAAAGTTTTTTTTTCTGCAAATAACAATGTTTGGCTATCTGAATGTGCTGATGACATTAATACTGGATATTTTTTAACATCATTATGAAATTATTTTACTTTCAATTCATTTGCATACAAACTATTTGAACGGTTAAACAAAATAGGTCTTAGCATAAATAAACCTAAGAGTGGTGTTATGTAGTCTGGTCATTTCAGAACTGAGCATCATTTTATTTTGGGAATCATGTTATACAGGAACTGACTGAATGCAGAGACCTTGGTGTATATGTATGCTCTAATTTATCTTTTAAACAAATGCATGTGCTGTTAAGGCAAAGATCATGCATGTTATGGGCCTCCTTCTGAGACTTTTTTTTTTACTTAATCTGTTGCAGTCCTATTGAAGGTATTTACAATGTATATTTAGCCAGTAAATGAAAATAACTAATTATTTTTGAAATATTCAAGAAGTGATCCTATGGAGAGCAATGTGATGCCTGTGCACTGGCCCAGCAATCAAGGAGCCTCAGTCCTCACCACTAACACCAGTGAGGGGTGTCCACATAGGGGAGGATAACAAATACACACACAGTAAAGTACAATTTCTCTTAAGAGCACACAGAGATCACAGTCTATGTGGAGCTGGTTTCTCCCTTTCTCTCCAGATCCCCATAAGACTACCCACTGGCACAGGTATAGAGTGGGGTCCTTAGCCAGGGTCCCAAGCCAAGCCCTCCTAGCACTCTCTCTGTCCAACCAGTGCTTCATGTCCTCGCCCAAGTTGCTGACACACATGCACACTTTGAGATATGATTTATATACAACCACACAGACACTCCTGGGGAAGGCTGGCACAGATTTACTAGCTATGCCCCTTCTGTACAGTCTATAAGGTAGTAATCACTGCCACCAGGACCCTTACTTATCAGCTACTAAAACAGCCCTTAACAAATGGTGTCCAAGTATTACTGTGCAGTATTATTACCCAAATGGTAAGTGTGACTGAATGGAAAAACCTATTGGAGTTACTTAGACAGTATCACTATATACATGCAATGTACTCTAGTGCTTATCTCTGCACAAAAGAGCCACAGTTGAAATGGTTTAAAATATTTAATTATAAATTATAAAAACACAAGATAATACTTCTTACGACACAGTGCTAGTCAAGAGTTCAGAGATCACAGAGAAATACTTAAAATAATAAAGTAGAAATGTTTTGACATCAGTACAGAAAAAAAACTAATTTGATCTTCTTATTTCCTAGCTATATCTAAGAGGAAACACAGTTCTAAAATAAACTTACATATAGAGCATAGGCAGAGTGCTGGTGATATTGGATGTTCTCAAGACAAATGCAAAATGCTCTGAGTCTCTATGTTCTTAAATTAACACAGTACCATTGACTCATTTCAGATTAGATCATTATTTTCTGTTTCCTGGACTAACAGAAGCTCAGGGTGTAACAGCCCTTTTGATCTTGCACCTGGTCAGGAAGCTACAGCAATAAAAAGCATTATACATGCAAATTCTAGTAATTAACTCTAGTCTCAAAACAAAAGTAAACATTCCTTCATCCAGACATCTCAGCTCTCTGTTTTGTGATCCAGCAATTATACAATGCTTGACTTATCAGCTTTCCTACTGCAGAGTACACTGTTGTTACATTTTTGCAGTTCCACATTTAACACCATTTTCTTCCATTTAAGAGAACAAGCCTGTGTCTTATATTAATATTTATAAATGACAGAATTATCTACAAAATTCTTTCTGGCTATGCAGGCAGCCTTCACCTATCTTCATAAGCAGGACAGTTATATATCAAGTATGTTCAGCTAAACTTACACTTAACATATTTTCTATTAGTTATAGATTGTTCCATGTCAGACTTTGTGTAGTTTACCATGAACTTCATGACAAAGAACCATGGCCTTTGTTCAATACTGAATTGCTGCAATCATGGCAAATTTCTCATGAAGTAAGTTATACCTTTCAAATATCAAAATGCTAAACTAATTTTAGATCAAGGTTTATCTCCAAAAGTATTATATGATCAGATTTCCACTATATGTAAGGAAATCAAAATCACTAGAACCATTCAAGAGGTCTTTAGATACTTGATTTGGTTTCAATGTCTACTCTATGATTTTGGAGCCTGCTTCATGTTGGATCTTGAACTTTACACAACTAACCAGAAACTCTAAATCTATTAAACCATTATAGCATGCCATAGTTTCCCTTATCAAGGCCAGGCATATGTGCTACTCTGCACTGTCTGTCTTTTTTGTAGGTGATTGTTGCTGCATTTGCTAGTCTGCTTTAATAATATCATAGTTTGTTGACACTACATTACTAAAGCTATAGAAAGACAAAATATGCCAAGAAATAAAAAAGGAAGTACATGAAAACCTGCAAACTTTAAGTCTTCAAGCTGTGTTGACCTTGATTAAACCATAAAACCTCAGTGCCTTTTGCACAAAAAATATCTATAATGATAATTTCTGGAAAAGTAAACCCATGAAATTCTGCAGACTTACAGGAGTTGCTGAAGCAGAAGAAAGGTTATTTTTGGCATCAGACACATTAGCAAATTTGATGTGTATTTTATAAAAAGCAAATCTTCAAGCTACCCATAAAATAGCCTATCTTACCGCAAAACTAAAATAAATAAATAAATAAATCAATAAAATGTACACAGTCAGAGAGATACAAATTAATCCTTATGTCTTTCAAACTCTCGACGTTTTCCTCAGCAGAAGGAACAGATTGCACCATTGTCAGACAGCATCATTTGAAATGAAGTTTCAAATATGTCATCTGACATTTTGATTCAGCTTATGGAGGAACTGAAGAAAGTGGATCTGCCATTTCAACTTGAACCTACTGATGAATGTCAGTAAAGTCAGCTTTTGGCTTTTATGAAATATGGCATGGGAATTTTCACTAAAGCATAGTTTTTGTTTTGTAATTCTCTTTTGGTTACCACAGTAGGTATTGATGCATACTACATAAGTCATGACTTATTTTCTAACAATGGACTAGAGTGTAAGGTAAAACAAGCTTTCATTCATTGTTGTTATATCTCCTATATTAGGTATTAAATTTACCTTTGCAAATTTGGTGTGGGTGGAGGCTCCAAAGGTGGTTGATTTTACAGTTGCAATGATGTCAAAATTATATATAAAACTAAAATTAGTCATACATACCACTGTTCAAAACATTGGATGCCATCTGATGTTAAGCTTTGAAGCACAATCTCTTCAAAATATTCTGCCAAGCAATTTGAGCTGGTCTCTGAGTATTGCCATATCTTATACGTTTGTGTAAGCTATGAAATGCGTACATCTTCTGTAATGTTATAGAATTCAGAAGCTATATTTTTCAAGAAAAGGATAACTGTGCAGTGTTTGAAACATAAGGTTTTATTGTGTTATTTGCATAGCATGAAGCTATTGTTACACATTTGAATGATCTTAGTGCAGATAAGAACTCTAACATCTTCCACCAAAATCTGTGTGTTTGGAAGAGAAGCATGGCAAAGGCAATGATGCAAATTTATGTAGTCTAGAAAATGTTTTTCTGTCTGGAAAGGACATGTTAGGGATGTCCATTGAATTTAAGGTGATTTGTTTTCCTTCTAGAAAATCTCATGGATTTTTCTTATGTATACATTGAGACCATTTCATTAGATTCAAAATCATTACATTCTCATAATGCTGCTCTTACCCTCCAACAACTAGAACAACTAGCTCAACAGTCACTCACAGCTATAGAATCCTGGCTAACAAATGCTCATCTAATACTGAACCCCCCAAAAAACTAAACTAATCCTGTTTCACCCTACTAGAGGCCCGGATACCTCCTCTTCTTTCAAAATTACCTCTGCCAATAACACCATCATAACTCCAGTTTCTAGTACTAAGTTATTAGGGGTTACTATAGACCACAACATGTTATTTGACATTCATATTGCCCAGGCCATAAAAAATACACAAAAAACTAGGGTGGCTCTACAAGAGCAAGCACTACCTCATAGCCGGCACTAGAACTACTATTGCTAGAACCCACCTCATTTCAAAATTATGCTACACATCCTCTATCCTCATCAACGTAAGAAAGTTAGACATAACAAAACTAGAATCCTGTTATAATAAAATAGCAAAATTTGATACAGGTGGCAACTATAGATCCCACCATTGCTACTATCTCAAAAAAACTTTATGGCTTGAATTCCCTTTATTACTAAGATACAACCAACTCAAAATGACTCATCAAATTATAAACCAGCCTGAAAGAACTCCACCACTAAATGACTTACTAGCTCACTACTCTAATAAGTGGACCCTTTGTTCTAGTGATAAGGCCTTATTAGAAATAACAAAAAGCAAAAACACACTAGAGAATCCCTCTACTCCTGTAGTGTTGCCAAAGCATGGAACATCCTTCTGCTAGACATAAATCCAGCACTAACATAACCCAATTCAAAAAACTACTAAAAGCCCACCTATCTGCTGCATGGATCTGTCCATGTTCTGCACCTGGCTAAATTAAGTAAAGTAAAATAAATCAATTCACCAATCAGATTGGCCATATTACTATCATAGACTAAATCCAGCAACTTATATGACTTTATCTCTACCTAAGTCACAACAAACTCCCTGGATGCTAACTAAACATAAATTCTTCTACTCTAGTCTACTTACTCACTAACATTTGCCCTCACCACATCTCAAGTTCAGACATGTATTTATTAGACATTCTAGTAAAGCTTGTATAGAAAATTACCCAGTCAAACTGATATGCATGAAATATTTTTTATTTTACCCTTCAATTGTAATCTTGAGCTGCTTGTCTATTTTTAACCTTTGTATAAATATCCATAACTTATAATGTGTCTCTTTAGAAATGGTATATTTAACAATTTTTGATCTCTTATGTATCACTATGTAAAATGTTCTTATTTTTTGTCATTCTGTGTCTTGGAGCTTTTCTCCTCAGGCCTCCGCTGTAAAAGGACTTGTTGTCCAGTCGGACTTTCCCAGTAAACAAATGTAAAATAAAATAAATACATTATGCAGCTGATGGATGAAGTTAAAATAGAAAAGGAAAACCACATTAATTTACAGAGCAAAGCTTTGCTGCAGCAGGGCTTCTTTATTCAAAATCTTGATAAATGTGTATGCTTATGAAAAAAAAACTAAATCTTCATAGCCATTATTAAAACAGAAGCTTGGAATCAGTTAAATGCTAAACATAATATGCCTAACGATATTGCAGACTTGGCTCCAATGTTTGCTCTTAATGAAAGTAGCAGCAGGAAATACTGCAATTAAGATATTCCTGAACTTTAATTTATTGGTTTTTAACATTTTTTATATGTAACAAATTAAAGAGAAACAATCTTGCACAATGATTTTACATATAGTTTACATTGGAACATGTTGAAAGGCATTAATATTGCAGTTTTCTTTCAGGGAAAGTTTGAGAACAAACACGTTAAGAATCCTAATCCCAACATCTAGTCAGTGGTGCAGTAGTGACTTACATTCAACAGTGCTGGCTGTGTTTGTATAGTATTCATTATGCATTGAAATACACTGCAAAAATTGTTGTTCCTCACTTTGCCTTGCTGAATAAATGTTGATTTTTAACTGTACCTGTGAAAGTCTAATATATGTCATTTAAATGGCATTCTTCTCTGCATGTGCTGTTCCTGTAACATCTGCTTAGACTTGGTTTAGTGCACTTCTCGATCCCTGTGTTTGGTATACTATAGAAGACTTTATTATCTGTAAAGATATTCTTCTGAACAACAAAAAAAAAAAAGTTAAAATCCAGAAGCGGGGCCAGTAAGGCTTAACTAGCTGGCGATGTCATCTTTTTCTTTCTGTTGACAAATGTTGATTTCTTCCATATTTCCCATGCCATATGGTCTAATTTATTATCAGCTCACATTTCTTATCAGTTTTAGAAACATTTTATGAATTCCATTAGATATCTTTTATTTCTTTTTTTTTCATTATTTTATCACATCCTGTTATACTGTACAACATCCTCTGAAGGCTTGCATCTCATATATGTCCCTTAACATTTATTGCCCTCATTGTAAGATGCAGTATATTTAATGATCATAAATGCTTACATGTCACACTTTTATGAGCTCCATTGACACATGACCTAGACCTGTGGAGGAACTTTGTCTTATTCAAAAGTGACATTATAAAGATAATAATGACCTTATTTATATTAATCAACTACCCTCTTAGTTCTGCAAGTCAACAAACTTTGAACTGTCTATAGAATAACTAACCTACATTTGTCATATGATTTGTGAGAAGGGGTATTGTTTTCCCGCAGTAAATAAATAAATTAAAATCCACACTGCACTTCTTCCACAGTAAAAAACATTGGTGGTTCATAACAAACGGTGTATTTTTTCCTGCCATAATGCACTGGCAATGGGCTATAATAAATTATTGTGCATGACAAACAGAGAGAGAGAGAGGCAGAGAAAGAGAAAGAAAGGAAAGAAAGGGGAGAACCAAAGACAGACTGAAAGAAAGTAAATATGAGGAAGTGGACTGTGTAGATGAAGTACGATTAACATTAGTTTCTAGATGCAAGATAACATAAAATGCATGAAAATAGTGAGATATAAATAATCCCCGGGATTCATGAAGCTTGCGCCAGGCGCACGCATAGCATAGGTGTTATAATGCCAAATATGGCCGCCGAGCGATTCAGGTACAATCCAATTCCATGTGCACTACCGGCGTACGCCAGATCTGCGCAGCCCCCGGCGTAGGTATGCAAATCACCCCATGTGCAGTGTTGCACCATGCAAATGAAGGCATATAGCGATTCATGAAGTGGTGCAGGTGTAGCATAAGCCCACGGAAATGTAAACCAAAAAACACGGTTTACATTTTCCCAAACATAACATCGGAGCTATGGAAAAGGGCCAGACCCAGGTATCACAACGTGAACATATGCCAATGGCGAAATGCACAGCAAATGGCATAAGAAAAGATGCACAACACGTAAATAACAACATTTAATGTCATGTCCACAGTAAAGCACAGCAGAACCGTAGGGCATGTGTGCGGAAGCTGTAACATAACGAAATAATATAAAAATGTCATAAAATCGCAACGTAGTAGAAATCAGGTTTACAGCATAACACACAATGGTAGGCATGGAACACCACAACCAAGGTGCAAGGGTTGCTAAGGGCTTGCGATAGTGTTCGGCGCGGTAACTATGAATTAGTAGTCAATGCCATGCAAATGAGGCAGATAATACTGAATCGCAAATGTCCCGCCGGAGGAAGGTTGTACCATACGGTGCAGCAGTATAACACCGAGGAGTGGCTCAGAGGAGATACATGACATCAGCAGAGGGGTGTGCCACTGTAGCACTAAGCACACTGGAGCATTGCAAATCTGTCCTGTCTGTTGCTAAGCAAAGCTGCAGGATAGGGGTGGGGAGGAATCGTTTAGCTGAGAGCACACATGGTGGCCAAAAGCGCATGTGTACGAGGATGAAAATGTGCCCGAAACCCAGTAATCGGACGCACGCGCCGCAAACAATAGCAGAAGCAGGAAGGTCAGGGAAAGAAAAGGAAATGTGGAAGTAGGGTAATTGGAGTACTAATGAGCAATCAACACCAATCAACCCACGAAGGCCAATCGATGGCAGCTGACAAGTCCGCTTGCAGAAACCTGCAAAACAGGATAGGGGAGGCATGTGAATGCAAAGAAAGGAGGGGAGGTATTGGATTGCAAAGATAGGAGACCTGACACAGCACAGCAAAGAAAACCGACAGCAGACCGGCAGTAGCACACATAACTCAAGATACGCCAGGTTCAGGAAAGCACAAATGAAAGTAGGTTGCAGGATGCACGCCAGAAAATGGTAGGTGCAATGTGCAGAAATGTAAAGGGAAGGTCAAGAGGTAATCCACGGCAGGCAAATGTAATTCAACACCAAAGGCACCAGAATAGTAGTTCCGGCAGTAAAACACATAACTTAACCTGTAGCTACGAACGTACATACACACCCTATGACATCATCGGTGTTCACAGCACAATAGTATAATGTGTGTAAGCACCCAACACACACCTGTGTATTCCCAAACACCGCACCATAGGTGTAAGCAAACGGGGAACTTTTAAAATGTGCATGTTGGGAGCTGCCATAGCTGTGATTCATCAGCATGTGTTAGAGACTGACGGTGTTGTGGAGGATGATGCCAACAACCACCGCAGGCCTCAGAGGAGAAGGAGAGTGTTCAGACCAAGGGTAACCTACCATGGGCTACATGACCTGGAGATAGTAGAGCATTACAGGGTGGACAGGGACATCTTACAGCAAATAGTGGAGCTGTGCTGGCCATGCCTGAGAACCAGAAACAACAGAGGGGAACCCATACCAGTGGACACGAAGGTATGTGTAAGCCTGCGAATACTGGCCACAGGTACCTTTCAAAGGCCAACTGGAGATATAATGTGTATCTCACAGGCATCAGCATCCAGGGTACTACACCAGTTCCTGGATGCCATGTTACCACATGCCAATGAGAAAATATACTTCCTCAGAACTCAGGAGGAGTTGGCCAGCAATATGCGTCACTTCCACCATGTGGCACAATACCCGGAGGTACTGGGTGTGACAGACTGCACGCACATACAAATCAAGTCACCACCCGGTGAGCAGGGTATGCGCTACATAAACCACAAGGGATTCTACTCCATCAACTTCCAGGTCATGTGCAATGCCCAGGGCATTATCATGGATGTGTGTGCTGGCAGACCTGGAAGCTACCATGACTCCCATATCTGGCATGCCTCACAGCTGTATCAGGTATTTGTTAGGGGGGACATCCCACATGGCCATCTCGTGGGGGATGCTGGCTATGCACTGGAGCAATGGATGATGACTCCCATCAGAAATGCACACACACCCATGCAAGAACGCCATAATGAGGCACACGCACAAACCAGAATCATCATAGAGCGTGTGTTCAGGATGCTGAAATCATGGTTCCGGTGCTTGGATACAGCTGGTGGAGCCTTGCAGTACTCTCCAGGCACGTGTGCCCAGATCGTCATAATATGTGCTATGCTACATAATATGATCCTGCAGAAGCAGCTGCAACAGAGACAAAATGGTGAAGGCCCTCATAGCCCACCGGAATTGCCAAGGCCAGTACAGGCACAGAGGGATTCAGACCATGAACACACTGTGCCAGACCCAGTAGGCAGACAGAGGCATGCCCAATATGCCTACACCTTGTCAAAGAGGGAACGTATAGCACATACTCTGACTGTGTAGGCCCCTACGGACTGACATCTCTCCACCTGCACACACAGTAAAATGGATGGCACACAAACATGACCACCTGTAAATTGCAATGTTTAGGTGGCCCAATGCGTGACTCCTACATAGGCAGCCCTCAAACATTGTAAACACAACAGCCAGTGCAACACGGAATGCCAACACCTAAACAGTACATGAGTCTTACAGCATATGGTGGTGCTGTGTGCCTGTCACATTCCCCGCCAGATATATCTATATATATATATATATATATATATATATATATATATATATATATATATATATATATATATATATATATATATATATATATATATATGGGTTCACTTCAGTTCACTGAACTTTCAATTCACTGACTTTCATTTCACTGACACCATTTCACTGAAATTCATTTCACTGAAACTTAATTTCACTGAAAGTTCATTTCACTGACAAGTATTATTACAAAGTAAATGGAATATTCCCCCTTCCCCACTGTAGTGCGACCCTGGAGTTAGAATATATAGTTAGCGGTGTGGGGCAGAGCCCCCATCGGGTGTGGGGTGCAGCCCCCACTTACTTTTCTTTTACTAAGCAATATTATATCAAACGTAAGAATATCATATGAATGAAGTGGGGCTGCGCCCCCACACCCCGATGTGGGGATCTGCCCTCACACCCCCCTAACTATATATTCTAATTCTAGGGTCACACTACAGTGGGGAAGGGGGGATATTCCATTTTATTGCTAATAATAGTTGTCAGTGAAATGAACTTTCAGTGAAATGAAGTTTCAGTGAAATGAATTTCAGTGAAATGGTGTCAGTGAAATGAAAGTCAGTGAATTGAAAGTTCAGTGAATTGAAGTGAACCCATATATATATATATATATATATATATATATATATATATATATATATATATATATATATATATGTATATATATATATATATATATATATATATGTACACATATGCATATATATAATACAGATAGAAAGGGCAATAGAGGGATATATGGTGATATAGATGGATTCAGCAATATTTGCAAATATGATAGATAGTTCAACGACATTCATAACATCTTGGAGGTACAAATAAATGGGATACCGCCAACCATGGAATGTGTAACATACCGACATGCGTAACCACGAGGCTGAAAGACCGATAGAACACAGTTCTGGAACAGTACATCCGCGAGTAATAGTATGATGATATGAAGGGACGGTTAGTCACCGCTGACAGTGTCGCGGTCCACATAGGTACTCTGTTAAACTGTGTCTGTGAGTGCCGTATTCTGTGTAAGTGTGCGTTGAGGGTGCTTTGTGCATTTCTGTGTGACTGTAATGTGTGTGTGTGTGTGTGTCCTCAACATGTGTATGTTAGTGCCTAGTCAGAGGCAGACCAGTATGGTAGGTGTGGGTATAGCTAGCTGTAGGCATACGGTTACTCTCTGTACCACAGTAGGAGGGACCTCCCCACCCTGGGCAGGTGTGTCCTGACATAAAACAGTACAAAGGGCAAATGTCCGAGATGGTTGGACAGAAATATATCCCATATATAATGTAACAGTCGTATTTAATAGTTATGCCTGTATGTAAGAAACTTAAATGTTACATGCAATATGATAAGTATCCAAAGTCACACAACAATAGGTATGTAGTGAGGATAAAAGTATGTGCTACCTGTGTACTGACCGTGGCTACGTGTTGGCCTGTAAACACCGCTATGTGTCCCGTAAGTGTTGAACAATGACCATATGATAAGGTGGCAACCCATGGCAAATAGGCTCTTTTAACAACACAACCACAATGATTGCAAATATCTGGGACAGAAATACAAGGGATAGCTGTCACCTACACATATCCCCTGATATATCGCTGCAATTACGGAGGTATACAAGTAGCAAGCTCACCTGCAGATGATATAGAAACCAATTAATAACGGCCCAATGTACAATCCCGTAACATAAGTCTACTAACTGTTAGCTCTCCAATCAGGGATGGAGCCCACACACATATATACGGATTATGTAGAAATGCAAGGCCCACAAACCGTATATGTTACGTACAACCACTGACATCCCCCACACTAGAAACTAAAGCAATACAAACTGTAATAGCAGCATAAACATCCAGTCAGTCAATTACATCTGCAGAACCCTCAACATACCATGTGAGAGACACAATTAAAGGCGACATGCAAAATTGCAGGCGTTGTATAATGGAACAAACAGCCATGTTACAGGTATTGATTGCAATACTCCATTATCAGACGTCGGGATGACAGGTACACCCACATGTTGAACCAAATACTCTACCTGTCACACACAATCCATGGGGGACATGAATCCAAACTATAGTTGTCTCCATGTATAGCAGTTGCAGTTACTCATAACAAAACACAATACAGACTGTCTCCCCGAAGGTAGGGCAAATAGGCAATGCCCAAGTGGAGAATCCAATTATACCCCACTGTCGCTGCGTAATTGGTGAATGGAGTAGCTGCACAGCTGATATGCAAGTAATTAGTCACTCAGGAACACCAATTGGCAGGAAGAATCCACATGTTTCAGGTATCAACGTATATAAGGATGACTTGCCAGACATTCAAACTGTATGCTCATACCGAAAAACAGTTGAAACACTGTGAGAGAGATAGAAACAAAACACCATAACGACAACAAGGTATGTAGAATGTCCGATATGTAAGGTTATGTATAGCATGATCTGTATTAATTAGTTTTACTGTATGTATAGCCTGGTTTGCATTAATTAAACGTGTCCGCAATGCATAAAGTGGGGAAAGGTATTTATGTAGTGATGTCTTGCTGAGCATACAAACGCTTGTAGAATCTGTGCGTCCAGCAGTGGGACACAAGGTACACAGCACAGACACCAGAAGGGATGCTACATGAGGCCATTAAACAGAACAATGCCATACAACCCACCATCAGTGGTAGGGTATGTCCAACAAGGACGTGCCATAGCAGGGGATAGTATATGTTGATATACTGTCACAGCATGCATGTGTATGGGCAAATAACGTTAATGACATATGTAAGGTGGTCCTGCTGAGCAAGTATGCTTTGCATTATGGGATAATATGTGAAATATGTGTAATGTATAGTATTATAGGTAGATATGACAGATATTCTACACAGCATAACAGGCATATCATGCATACCACAGGTATCATCTATTGGTATGTACAATAACAGGATACATATACATAGGTATGGGACATAGTAATAGCATGATAGCTAATCTAAATGGAAGGGCTACCAAGTAACCATGCACAAAGGACATGTAATAGCTGCACAGGTGCATAGTGGGGTACTATGCAGTCTGTCAAGTCCATGTGTAAGCACAACTACAGTGTTCACACTAGTGGCACCTCTCCAGAGTAGTGTCCTGTGAAGAGCAGAGCCAGGTGTCACCTGCACCACTGCACAGTACAGCCACTGCAGTGATCCCAGGCCTACATGTGTCTCCCAACCACCAAGGGAGGTATCACATGAACAGTGCTACTGAGTGTCCCTGCATGATGTACAGAGGACTTATGTTCCACAGCATGGTGAGTGTCCGGTTTGGGAATGTAACTCAGAAGCACATCCCACTCATTGTGGCATGTGTGCACATATCCATGAGCATGTTGCTCACAGTGGCCTCTGCTTATGTTGCGTATGAGGAGTATATCCATCAATAATGTTGTGGACATGGGCCCTGTCTGATCAGCAGAGGTCACCCCTGAGTATGTAGTATGCAAATGTGTACAGATGTGGTGTTGTAGTGCAGCCGCATATTTAAACTGTCGGAGCTCAGTAAACATCATGGCGTTTTAATGTTGTGGCATGTAAAGCTGTAGCTGTTGTGTAAGGTACACCCTAAATGGGGTGGTGTACCCTTGAATGTGTGTAGATGTCTTGAATTCAGAGGTACAATGGGTGCCTATGTACCAGTTACACACACCAGTACAGAAAGGTGTGGCCACGTAGGAGGATATTCACGCCACAGTGGCAATACGGTAACCACAGGAGTGTGTGTGACATATGTGTGTACTGCAAACATGTACAATGTGATATGTATGTAGGGGACTACCATCCATGTGATAGTCAGTGGGTGAATGGTGTAATGCAAAGGAGATGTGCATGCACCTTGTGTAATGCAGCTTCATACCATGATAGTCATATTATGTATCTGTCACAGCGACACCCGTATGGTTGGAGTCAGTATCAGCTGGTGGAGCAATCATGGCACTTGGTATGTAGGGGTTCTAAAGCTAGGCAGTGAATGTCCCCTGTGCCAGCCTGTTCCACAGGGAAGCATATACTTAACATGAGGGGCCCTATGACTGAGGACCGTGGTATGCCAAAGTACTTGACACATAGTAGGTACTATGGTATGCTGGCCTCACTGTGTGTCCTGTCTATGAGCCACATAGCATAACATCCTGAGACACAGGGTACAATGTGCAGGTGGATGTGTATGTTGTCATTACCAGAATGGGGAATGGTGCTGAAAGGCAATGAGAGGACAATGTAGGATGTGTGGACTCCCGTTCCATCAGCAACTGCCCTGGTAACTGTATGAAAGGAGTCCACCATGTGTAGGGGCCATGCTCTGGCCTTAACAGGCCCTACCTGGGTGGCAGCAGAGGACGGGAGACCAACAATGTCTCTGAGAATGACATCCTTGATGATGTGCCCCATAGCCACGCAGAACAGTCCAGTCAGGTGTGTAGGACTATAGTCCCACTCTTGCAATGCGGTGCCACCTGTGTGTAATGTGATAAATGCTGCTGTGTGCCATTCAGGGTCTACAATGCCTGAAACAAGGCTATTACTGAATATGGTGGCCTAGTGGGGAGAAATGTAATTCAGAGATTGGTGGACATCACAGCCTGGGATGTTGGAAGGTGACATGGGGCCAGTGTCCCAGGACACATAGAGTGTGGGTAAGTACTGTGTAGGTGTGACCACAGAGAAACCACAATGTTCATGTATGGATTGCAGCCCTGTAGTGAGTGAGAGGGTGTACTTTCAGCATTGAATCCATCCTCCAGCATGTTGCCAACAATACCTGGGTCTGCAATGTTCCTGAGTGACTGTTGTATGTGACAGCAGATGTGGGTGTTGCCATCGAATACTGACATACCACCATAATGCCTGGTGGTACACCCCAGAATGTGTGGCAGTCATGTTTACGTAGCTAGTCTCGGATTATGTGATGAGGGACCCTGTGGCCCCACCACGGCTGACCAGTGAGCCACCCCACACATGGGAATGTACACCACTGTGCAACAGCCTACACCTGTTGTTGTACATCATATGTCTGTGGAACATGACCACCAGAGTGGCGTCTGTTATCTGGTGTGTACCATCATGGCTCTGTGTGGAATAGCATGATCCATGCAGTTGTGTGCATGCTAATAAGTGCACTGGGGTATGTGTCAGCATTTGTATGTGCATTGTTCATCTGCACAGGTGTCATGATGTTAACATCCGCTGTCAACAGACGTCTGTAGTAGGTGTAGTAGTACACATGTACTGTGTATGCTGTGATGGGTGTGTTTCCGGGATTTGGCTAACAAGGTAGATTAGCATATGTTCGGAATCCACCAATGAGGGGATAACCCCAGGTGTGTAACACCAGTGACATGGTGGTAGTGTTCATGCCAAGGGTAATGTAGGTCTTGGAGGTGGTGTGTATGTGTTGATCCAGCAGAGTGGAGGGTATGACTCATGGATGTGTCGGTACATGAGTGGCTATCCCAGTGAAGTGTGGGGTAGTGTCAGTCACACATCAGTAGTAGCTGAGGCCCAATGTCCACTATACCACCATAGAAGGTATGTTACCCGTGGGGTATGATGTTGACTCTGTCACTTGTTACAATGTGTATAGCGGTCCCGGACACAGTTAGTTGCACGTGGAGCACCTTTGATGCATTGTGCTAAGCAACTTGCCAGGATGTGTGCAAAACATACTGGGATATGGGAACCCCTCAGCTGTGGGTGTGCCGGTCCAGGTATGTGCCTGAAAGGTATGGTCTGTCTATAACCTGTCATTGCAGGTGTGCTCTGCAGAGCCTACAGGCAGGTCCCAGTCACTGCAGAGATGTTGGACTGGTGCATTATAAGGTGTGCCTTGCTTGCGTGCTTCACAGGGGAAGATGCAAGCAATGTGTCACATGACCCCATGTTGCGCATGCCAGTTACCGCCCTGCCAGTGACAGTTATTGGAAACTGTGCAGGACAGGCATTATAGAAGCAGCAAGAGCCTTGCATGTGAGCTGCACTCCCAGGGTCGACAGGTACAAGTCATCTGTGCCACAGCATTGTGTTTGACCAGGACAGTCATAGCGGACAGATACCACATGCCTGTGGAATGACAATAGGAGCATAGGCAACTGTTGAAGTGACACAGTCGGTCATTGTACAGTGGTATTGTGTCCGGACAAATGTAAAATGCTCCCCAGGGCTAGACCCACACCCTCAGGGCTATAAGACTGGTGAGCTATTGCATGTCCCTGCACACGTAGTCTGTGAAGTGGCATCACAGGGCAGTCACCCTAACATGGAGAATGACAGACATATTGTACCTGGTGAGGTGTGGCATGGGTGCATAGGTTATGTTGCAGAAGCAGTTACCTACAGCAAGATGTAAGTGACTAACGCCTTGTGTAGCCTGCTGTGTGGAACTGCAGTGTGACACCCTACAGAGTCAGCTATGACTGGTGTGTTGTGAATTTTATAACACACTATTGGCTGTATTTGGTGGGAACACATGAGTCTGTGGGCTATAAGCTGGTGATGTTGTCTTCCATGATGGGGGCTACCTCTGGTGCCTACAGTGAGTATGGAGACGTACTGCACAGGTTGTCCTCGTAGGTGTGGCCAGTGTTGTAGATTATGTGAGACTATGTGATGGGTGGGGTGTGTTGCGAATGTTACACATCCCCAAATGACTGTCAGGTGCAGTCAGGGTTGGCAACAGCATTACCTCCAGCCATAGCTGTCAGCCTCCTGTCCCCAAAATGAGGAACATTAGCCCACATGCAGTGTGACAAATGTGCGAAACGTGGAACACGTACAACTGGCTTACTAACAGCGTCAATTAGGAAGGGCATATGATGGCTAAAATAGGCTGTTCTTGCATATAAAACAGATATTCCAATGAATTAATATGATTCTCATCTATCTAGCCATGGCTAGCAGGTAAACTATGTACAACAATGAATGTGTGACAGACTCTTCCAATGTGGAACCTTGAGGAACATGCACCTTTTAGAACCCCAAATGAGGTAAGTTCCCCGTAATGAGGTACACCTGAGTGCTATGGGCCCAGCATGGCTGTAGACATGCATCCCCCACAGACTGTAGTGCCGTATGTTGGGAAGTGAGCTTTGAATGTGTACATGAGACAATTGCTCTATTGCCACAAGTACGACATATCCCTCATATAGACAGGCAGTAGCACTGGTACGTGACAGTTGGACATGCCTGCATATACAACCATGTCTCACAGGATATGTGCATTACGTGTGTACAACAGCTGTCGTACCTTAAGCAAGCTGGGAAGTGTAGGACAGCCAGTGTACCTGTGGGAAATGGTGTGGAATGGGTGCTATAGTAATCAGTAGCTCATGACATGCTCACATGTTCTGAACAAGTGCCTAGAATGACCATACAATACAGATAGGGTGTTGGATAATATCAACCCACAAGTGGTGATGACAGTCATTCAGGATGGCACCACACTATAACCCTGCTGAGTATGGTGTGCATGTCCATGAACCATTAGCACTGTATATGTTAGCAGTACAGATGTACAAGATAGCACGGATATTTGATTACAAATACCTTTGCATGTCACAGGAGTGTTCCACCAGTGGCCTGTTGACAGACTCACAACTACAAAAGGTGCAAGTGTGACATGTGCACAGCACATCAGTGCCAGATACAGTAGCACAGGGTTAATGTGTTGTACCCCACCCTCATTGTAGCCCATACCACACAGACAAATGTTAGGCATCTGTGTATGTAAGGCTGTGAATAGCCATGACCTATCATTGTAGCTTTGTCAGTGTTGTGAACAACATACAGAATGGGCTGTGTGTGTGAGGTGTGTGACATATGTGCACAGTCTGATGGATGATACCAGCAGTGTCACCGCTAGGTGAACATCCTTGTACCCATAAACTACTACCTAGGCTGTGGTCAACATTATGGACACTGTGTAAGGAATGGTGCTGTGCAGTGCACTCCCCGACATGGTGACATCTCCAGGCCCCTTAGGTAGTCATCTCAGGTACCCATGTCATGTCAGTGTGCCATCCATGAGCACGGAGATCACTGGCCAGGCATATACAGCACTGCGGTGACCAATATTGGATCACAAACCACCTGTAAGGGGTAATGGCTATGCATGGATGTGCGATACCAGCCTTCACAAGCCACACCTCCACTATGCAGCATGCCGTCTACCTTGCAGAAGGACATTTGCTACACCATGATGATGGATATGCTACATGTCCATATCCCGACCTATATGACATATGTCATGGACAGCCACCGACCTAATACTAGGATCGCCACAGGCTGGACAGATCCCTGTGCCATATATGTGACATACTCCTGCCATACCATGCAACCCTGTCCATCAAAGCTGCAGATGTCATCCCAGTCATACATGTTGTGATGGCCGTATGATAGATGTACTATCAACTGACTGGATCAGTAATGTGGCACTGATGCAGCTTGCGGTGGCACAATGGCCATCTGTAACAGCGTGGAAAGCGTGCCCGCACATGCTATGGTTGATGGCCATCCCTGTGAATGTTGTCTGACTATCCATTGTCCCATGTCTATCACATGTGTAATACATGCGATCCGTGTCAGGATGTTGAACAGTTGTACAGTGCTGTGTAGATGCATATGGCAAAACACATGCATGTGCAGGTGTCCATGCGTATGTGTGCATTGTCACTGCTCAAGTCCATTCCGGCTGCGTCTGTGTTGATATGTGACATATACACAGCATCCAGGTCAACAGTAGTACCATGGACACATCGAGGCATGTGCAGATAGGTAAGAACACAAGTGCAGGCAAATAGACATGCCCACAGCAAGACAGCATGTACATGGAGTATGAACACTGTAATGAGGTGACACACACATATATGGTGATGATATCCAATGCATAATGGGTGTGACATGTGTGACACAAACACATCAGTCATGTCAGTGTCATGGTGCTTTGCAAAGATAACTGTGCAGATGCAGTAGATGTCTTAGAAATGTATGTGCAGCAGTATCTCTGTACATCTCTGAAACTGTGACCTGTCACCATCATTATGTTTTACAGATAATGCCCCGTACACACCTCCCAGCATACACCCACCAGGAGGATGATGTCCTCATCCCACAGCTCCATGACAACTATGACTTGTTGTTCAGCCATATGCCACAGCATGCCCAGCAGCGGGATGACCTGCGGTAGGATCTATGCAGGAGGGTGAACGATGTGGGTGGCCATAACCGCACCTACCAGCAGGTGCGCAGACACTGCACAGACCTGATACGACATGCAAAACAGTGTGCCACTGCAATTGCCAGGGAACAAGGTGGAACAGGTGGTGGGCCACCAACCCAGCCCCCACTAACACACACCGAGGAGCTACTGGCCAGTCTGGGGACACCCAGGGAACAGCATCCAGAAACACTAGCTGCCATAGTGGAGGTGGGTGTCTCCCAACCAATGAGCCTGGAGTTGCCTGGCAAGTCAGTAATGCACATATGGCTATTATATCCCATGTAGTTGCATGTGTCACTGTACATAATGTAAAGTAACAACATATGCCAGGTATGTGGACACACATGCTGCATACTACAGTATGCTACGTTGTGTATGCACACATATGCATACTATATGCTATTACACAGGTGAATGTGTGCACATGTACAGTGCAACCTGTGGCTGTCATACAGTCATGGATAATGTTCATACTGGTGTGTCACCCCTATACAGGTACCTCTGGAATGACGCACATACATGGGTCCATTGCAGGTGAGACTGTCATCATTATTAGGCATGTTACAGTGTAGATCTATTTGCCATGTGGCCAGTTAACACTTGCACACCTGATGTTTGTTCCAGTCACGATATGCAGGTCGCACAAACATGCATTCACACACGCCACCCATGTGCAATATATTCAAATGTAATGATACACAGACTTAAAACCACAGTACTTGTCATTGCGACATGTGTGGTCAGCTGTGCATACAACAGTGGAGGTGTTCTATAATGGAGTCATATGTAGTATGCATTGGAACAACATGTGTGGTACGCACACAGTACCACACAGTGAGCTGTGATATGGGCAGCCCACAAGTGTCACCATTGTGTCATATGCCCCTGCATTGGGTGCACACATTGTGATGTGCCACCTGACATGTCCCAGACATGTAGTGTTCTGTCTGCAATATTGTCAAACTATCGCATGACCTATACCCGACATACCAAACATACAACCCATTGTCTGCGTAGACCTGTGGAATGTGACATATCTGACATGTATGGGTGTATGTCATATGGGACCACACAGACATGTGGAGAAGATGCCCATCAAACACAATAGGCCAACACATGTGCACACATGGTCATGGGGGATGGCCAGAGACATGTAACCACACAGTACTTGGGATGTGTATACACCCTGTTGCACATTGTCCACACATGGTCCAATTATAGCCTTAGTTGACCGATTATACAGTTGATGTGGTACACTAGACAACCTAAAAGCCTGTGCACAGCTACTGGAGGTGTCACTGAAGTCTACCATATACGATCTGTCGAACATCACGACTGTGTTGCAGTTATGGCTATGCAATGTGTACATATTATGCATTCTACAGCAACATACATGCCCCATGTTGCCATGCAATGGCACAGTGTCTGTACTTCACACTGTATAGCAATGTAGACGGCTCACACTACCCTCCAGTGTTATGCATTCTACAGCAACATACATGCCCCATGTTGCCATGCAATGGCACAGTGTCTGTACTTCACACTGTATAGCAATGTAGATGGCTCACACTACCCTCCCATGCTCATGCACATTTGCTAAACATGCATTCTATCTGTAGGGCATACACACAACACTGCAATGTGAAGCCCATTATGATGCTGTACATGTGTCAAGACACCATTGTGCCAAACATGTATGCATGTTAATGCACATGTCAGCAGGTTACATGTCAAGGTCACGTCAGCCATGTGTACTGTTATCCTGTTCTGGGCCACATGGTGTATCACGGGGATGCATGCATACTACCCTGATTGTGTGAACTGCATGGCTACTGATATGATACCTGCTTGCTGTAGTGTGCACCCCAGGGAGGTATGCTTACTAACACTATTAATGTCTGAGCTGCATGCCCTCTGCTGTATCGCAGGCATGCTGCATGCCATCTGACAAATCACATGCATGGTGTGTCTGTGTGTGTGTGTGTGTGTGTGTGTGTGTGTGTGTGTGTGTGTGTGTGTGTGTGTGTCTGTGTCTGTGTGTGTGTGTGTCTGTGTGTGTGTGTGTGTCTGTGTGTGAGTCTGTGTGTCTGTGTGTCTGTCTGTCTGTGTCTATTGTACTTTACAGTATTTCTTTGCATTCACAGGTGATGTAGGTGCGTTACCCTCCTGCGGTCCATCTGATGTTAGTGTCCCCACAGATACTAGCGGTGATGAACATATGCATGAGGTACAGGCAGGGTTGTCAGGGGCTGAATCTGTGCCAGTGGTTACCATCCCAGCTATGTCCCCCTCTTCCCCGCACACAGGTCTGCTGCCAACACATACCGCATCACTGGTGGCCATAGAGGAAGGTCAGTCAGCATCTGTTGGCGTGGAACAGGAACGTGTGGTGGCTACAGAAGGTGTGTTTACACACCATGGTGTCAGTGTAATGACTGCAGATGTGCCACACAGGCATGTGGCCGGTGCTACTCGTAGGAGGACCTCTGGCAGACATGCACCTGCAGGACAGAGCACAGCAGCTGGTATCACCAGACGCATGTTCCAGACTGTAATGGCAGCACAGGCACATGCTGAACGGCAGAACAGAGAAGGGCAGAGGCTGCAGAGAGCTGCTATCCATACCCTAAATGACAACATCCAGGCATTGGCAAATGCTCAACAGCAGATTGCTAATGTTCTGGATAGGCGACTAGGTGAAATGGTCAGAATCCTTGACCGAGGCATGGCAATCCACGAGCGGGAGCTATCTGTGTTGGAACACCTGGTAGGAGTGAGGTGTAGGCCACGTGGACGTAGGCCAGCAACACCACCTAGTGTAGGTTGACGTGGACATGCCACCTCACATGCCTGCTCCCATAGTTCCCGTAGCAGTAGCAGTGCAGCTGCTGCTGCGCTGTCAACACCAGGACACAGCAGGCCACGTGGACGTGACCCTGGACGGTCTCAGCGGGGACACAGTTCCAGCGGACATGTGTCTTGGGACAGTAGCCACTCTGTACCTTCACCTGGTAGTGCCCGTGCAACCCCAGGCAGGCACAGGTCACGTAGCCGTGGACAGACACAGTGAGCTGTACAACCTGCACTGTACAATCTGGGGCTGTCAATTATACCCTGTGTAGGCATCACAGATGGCAAAACTGTGTACACACATACACGCACACAGCAAACACAACTGTAGGGCTCCACAACATCCACATGCATTCTGCACAGACATGTCCAGTCAACTCACCGGCCCTTACACACACACATGATGTTATCCATTGGTGCAGCCTATACCCCTGGCAAACATATCACCCTGTGCATATGATGAAGCCTGTGCTGCATCCCTGTCATCCACACCATCGGTGCAGGGTTATGCACAAATATTCTGATGCACAGGGTGAACAGCATAGTGAGAGGTGTATGTAATACCTGTGTATGCATAGTGAGGGACGTGTATGTTGCAGTGGTTGTGTGTGAATACTGAGTTGTGTATGTGACATAGGTTGTTTACTGTCGACATGCTCCAGTCACACCATGTAGTGCAGGTGCAGCATGCATTGTGATGTGTTCACTGTATGTGTCTTGGTTACATCTGTAGCACAATGTTGGTTGTGATACCCTTGTTCCCTCCTATGGTGTGCTTGCATGTGCCTACAGGTAGCAGTGTTTGCAGTCCCCCACGTGTAACTGTGGTGTACACACAGGCACATCTGGCAATATCAGCATGCTACATGTACCCTCATCCTGACTGTTGCATGCACAAACATGACACAGATGTCCACACATATACTGCACCTGACGCATGTGGTCAGTGCCACAGGCTACACTGGGCAGAGACATGACATACATAGCAGGACACGTTACAGGTATGGTGACATGGTGCAAGGTTTGTCCACAGCGGCCTTGCCAATGATGATGTGAGGTGTCACTTGGTAGCTGGAGGCCACACTGTGCAGCAGTAGGACCCTGTAACAGTACATGAACATGGCCGCGTTCACGGGGTGTACACCACTATAACGCACACCCCATAGTGTGCAGCTGGGGACCCTTGCCTGTGTGATCATCACCCTCACAACCCTCACAGTACTATGCACCCACACGACATGTCACAGAGAAGGGACATGCACAGGTAGCCAGTATGGCTGGGACCTATGGCATCAACAGGGTTGTGCAATGCATCACCATTACGGGTTAGTCAACACGTGGGGCCAGTGATACTTTCCCACCGTATATTAGCATACACACTCACACCAAGCACCAGACATACAAACAGACACACACACACTGTGGTGACCACACATGTGTATACGTACAGCCGATGTGTGTGATGCACCTCACCGGCGAACGTCATGCTTCCCACACTGGCGTATGTACAGATCTCTATAATGGTGTACAGGGATGTTTAGCAACTGGGACATATTCCCCGTGATATGTGGCATCCCTGATCACACATTCGGACACACATGGCAGTGCTGGGAATGATACACCTGCCATATGATGACACGTTTGATGGACATGCAGCGGTATTGATTGCATTATGTGTACCAACGCTATATCTGGCAAATGTGCTGCTATATGCACACGGGAGGTTGTAGGTATCACAGGTGCCATATGACATATAGTTGCTAACACCTGACCGCTGTGTATGCATTATGTCAGCACTGTCACGTAACAGCGACATAGCGTACAGTTAGCACATGGCATGATAGGATGGTGTGTGACACAACTATGAGCCACCCCATGCACACATACATCTAGACAGGTGGTTCACCACGTTATGTACACACATCCCTCCTTATGTGCTGTTTGTATGTCACAGATGTTAATGTTGGGTCTGCATTGCGTCAGCATGTCATAGGTAGGTGCAGCTATGTTACGGACATCGGCCACTGCACATGCATGTTTGCTGCCTGCACAGTACAGATGTCACATGTGTCTCCTGTTGCCATGTTTGTATGCATTGCTACTGTTGGACATGTGTGTTGACATACATAACACATGGACTGCGGTATGATATCACGGGTGTCACAGTCGACCAGAACAAGGGTATGTGTCCCGTTCAACACTGCTACCCCCTGTAGTGTGAGCATTCAACAGACATGGGCCCACCTTCAATTTGCATGTGTAGCATTGATTAGGCCAGTGTTATGCACGAGGTACATCAAAGGCCATGTATGTATGTGTTGTGTGTGCAGTCCATGCACACATCCACACAATCACATGTATGACATACCCAGACGTGTGTTCATTGGTGTACAGCAACAGTCAGGTGTCACAGCTGTGTAAGGGCCATGGTATGTCTTGAGCCGACCTGTTCATGTATACTGGTATCATTGCAATGCATAACACCTGTTGGATCCCTGTTGGTACGTGTGTACTCTGCACAGCTGGTGTACACCACTGTACAGCCCAGTGGTCATGTGTCACATGGTGTTGTGGGACCGTAAGGCTGTTTAGTGCTGCACCAACGACATGGTGCTGACATGACAGCTACAGTGTGCACCGCAGTGTGTACGTGTGTGACCTGCACCTGTGACAGCTGTGATGGCAGCTGTGTGTGTACAGGTCACTGCATGTGTGACCGCCCTGTGCATGAGGGCAGTTATACCTTACTGTGCCCTTCTGTGTGTACACTCCATCTGCATGCAAGATTGCCCTTTGCAACTGCTAAGTGTGTGAGCATGCCCAGTACACCGTTGTGTAGATATACACACAGTACATTCCACTCTGCGCCCTTTCATGCTTAAACTCCGTGTGCATGCAAGATGGCCCTTTGCAACAGCTAAGTGTGTGAGCATGCCCAGTATGCCATTGTGTAGATGGACACACAGTACCTTCCACTCTGCGGCGTTCCATGATTAGACTCTGTGTGCATGCAAGATGGCCCTTTGAAACAGCTAAGTGTGTGAGCATGCCCAGTATGCCATTGTGTAGATGGACACACAGTACATTCCACTCTGCGCCCTTCTGTGATTAGACTCCATGTGCATGCAAGATGGCCCTTTGCAACAGCTAAGTGTGTGAGCATGCCCAGTACGCCGTTGTGTAGATGGGCAAACAGTACATTCCACTCTGCGCCTTTCCGTGCTTAGACTCCGTGTGCATGCTAGATGGCCCTTTGCAACAGCTAAGTGTGTGAGCATGCCCAGTACGCCATTGTGTAGATGGACACACAGTACATTCCAAACAGACGTGTGATACTAAGCATGTGGGCATGGCCATTGACATCCTGTATAGCCATGGTGGTCATCCAGGCACCAGATGTCCAATTGCAATGTCGCGATGGATGCCTACATTGACCACACTTGTTGCTCTCTCGAAGGGTGTACTGTCTGTGGCGCATCCCGTATCTATTTAGTGTTGTTGTGCTCCGTAGATATTTAGTTGGCCCGATGACAGCACTGGCGTGTTTGTGTACGTCTACCTTGGGACGGTAATATGCTTTCAGACCGCTCACTCTCTAAACATTCCCTATCGGCGTCTTTGCTTTGGCGGATGATGTCACCCACCTAGAAGTATGCCTCTGGGAGTGCTGTATTCAGTAATCTCGGTAGCGCGTTCTGTAAATGCGTAATACTGTAGTGTGTTAAGGTAGGTAGGTGTATGTTTGGCTCCCAGCCCTTCCAAGTCTGTGTGTGTGTGTGTGTGTGTGTGTTTCCAGCTGCCTGGGGACGAAGTAATGCTTTTAGATGCCTCGCAACACATAAATTCCCTATCGGCGTCTTTGCCTTTGTGGATGATGTCACCCACCTACAAGTATGCCTCTGGGAGTGCTGTGTTCAGTAATCTCGGTAGCACGTTCTGTAAATGCGTAATGCTGTAGTGTGTTAGAGTAGGTAGGTGAATGTTCAACTCCCGGCCCTTCCAAGTGTGTGTGTGTGTGTGTGTGTGTGTGTGTGTGTGTGTGTGTGTGTGTGTTTCCAGCTGCCTGGGTACACAGTAATGCTTTTAGATGCCTCACAACACATACATTCCCTATCGGCGTCTTTGCCTTTGCGGATGATGTCACCCACCTACAAGTACGACTCTGGGAGTGCTGTGTTCAGTAATCTCAGTAGCGCATTCTGTAAATGCGTAATGCTGTAGTGTGTTAGAGTAGGTAGGTGTATGTTCAACTCCCGGCCCTTCCAAGTGTGTGTGTCTGTGTGTGTGTGTGTGTGTGTGTGTGTGTTTCCAGCTGCCTGGGGACAAAGTAATGCTTTTAGATGCCTCACAACACATACATTCCCTATCAGCATCTTTGCCTTTGCGGATGATGTCACCCACCTACAAGTACGACTCTGGGAGTGCTGTGTTCAGTAATCTCAGTAGCGCATTCTGTAAATGTGTAATGCTGTAGTGTGTTAGAGTAGGTAGGTGTATGTTCAACTTCCGGCCCTTCCAAGTGTGTGTGTATGTGTGTGTGTGTGTGTGTGTGTTTCCAGCTGCCTGGGGACACAGTAATGCTTTCAGATGCCTCACAACACATACATTCCCTATCAGCGTCTTTGCCTTTGCGGATGATGTCACCCACCTAGAAGTATGCCTCTGGGAGTGCTGTGTTCAGTAATCTCAGTAGCACATTCTGTAAATGCGTAATGCTGTAGTGTGTTAGAGTAGTTAGGTGTATGTTCAACTCCCAGCCCTTCCAAGTGTGTGTGTGTGTTTCCAGCTGCCTGGGGACACAGTAATGCTTTTAGATGCCTCACAACACATACATTCCCTATCGGCGTCTTTGCCTTTGCGGATGATGTCACCCACCTACAAGTACGCCTCTGGGAGTGCTGTGTTCAGTAATCTCGGTAGCGCATTCTGTAAATGCGTAATGCTGTAGTGTGTTGGAGTAGGTAGGTGTATGTTCAACTCCCGGCCCTTCCAAGTGTGTGTGTGTGTGTTTCCAGCTGCCTGGGGACACAGTAATGCTTTTAGATGCCTCACAACACATACATTCCCTATCGGCATCTTTGCCTTTGCGGATGATGTCACCCACCTACAAGTACGCCTCTGGGAGTGCTGTGTTCAGTAATCTTGGTAGCGCATTCTGTAAATCTGTAATGCTGTAGTGTGTTAGAGTAGGTAGGTGTATGTTCAACTCCCGGCCCTTCCAAGCGTGTGTGTGTGTGTGTGTCTGTGTGTGTGTGTGTTTCCAGCTGCCTGAGGACACAGTAATGCTTTTAGATGCCTCACAACACATACATTCCCTGTCGGCGTCTTTGCCTTTGCGGATGATGACTCCACCTAGAAGTACACCTCTGGGAGTGCTGTGTTTAGTAATCTCAGTAGCGCATTCTGTAAATGCGTAATGCTGTAGTGTGTTAGAGTAGGTAGGTGTATGTTCAACTTCCGGCCCTTCCAAGTGTGTGTGTGTGTGTGTGTGTGTGGGGGGGGGGGGGTTTCCAGCTGCCTGGGGACACAGTAATGCTTTTAGATGCCTCACAACACATACATTCCCTATCAGGGTCTTTGCCTTTGTGGATGATGTCACCCACCTAGAAGTATGCCTCTGGGAGTGCTGTGTTCAGTAATCTCAGTAGCCGGTTCTGTAAATGCGTAATGCTGTAGTGTGTTAGAGTAGGTAGGTGTATGTTCAACTCCCGGCCCTTCCAAGTGTCTGTGTGTGTATGTTTCCAGCTGCCTGGGGACACAGTAATGCTTTTAGATGCCTCACAACACATACATTCCCTATCGGCATCTTTGCCTTTGTGGATGATGTCACCCACCTTAGAAGTATGCCTCTGGGAGTGCTGTGTTCAGTAATCTCGGTAGCGCGTTCTGTAAATGCGTAATGCTGTAGTGTGTTAGAGTAGTTAGGTGTATGTTCAACTCCCAGCCCTTCCAAGTGTGTGTGTTTGTGTGTGTGTATATATATATATATATATTTTTGTAATATGTATGTGGATATTAGAACTTTTGAATGTGCTGCATTGTCTGTACATGTTCACCTTGGATGTATCTGAATGTGCTATGGCTCTGTGATAGTGCACATACTGTGTGTTGTAGTGATCCTGGGTTATAATTGTGTAGTGACCAGTTATTTTGTTGCTGGGTATTACCAGGGACATTGAAAACAATGATTGTACAGCACCTTTAACCGGTCATGTGCACATCTCAGCAGCAGTCAGCAGTGGTTATTACGTTGGAGGATGACTATGGCTCATATACCTATGTTTTCTATGGCAATGCTATGCAAATCAAGTTAACATTACTGACACCTGTTTATCCACAGGTTGTGTTACAGATCCCATGTATGTCTCTGTATACATTACCAGGTGCAGGACTGGACTATGGTTGAATGCATGGAGGGGTGTCCATGGCCAGGAATGGCGATCTGTACAGCCTGGCAGGTACAGTCTGTGACTGTCCCACAACCTCCAGTATATGGCTGACACATGCTGAAACAGTGTACATGCAGAGACACACATAAAACAAGCAGCTAGGGATAACACATACACACACACACATTGCATCAACATTGGACCATGCAAAACCTGTTGTCCCTCACACACACACAAATGCATGCATGTTGATTGGCTGGTTCACTGACAGGCTCTGGAAATGAAACTACATACCCTGTGCATACGATGACACCTGTGCCACCTCTTGTAATGTGTAACATTGATGCAGGTACGGGCTAACATGGTGCTGATGCACAGGGTGGCTTCATAGCACTGTAATAATGTTACAATGTTGTTAACACAAAGTGTGATTACCTTCTAGGTGTATGTAAGCAGGCATGATAAATTCCAGCTATGATCATCAATGTAGTATAGTGTACAGCACTGTTAATTCTGAGGATGTATTATCCATCCATGTGCCATTTGACTGACGTGTGTAGTATTGGCAGCATGTGTTACACAGTGTGCAGTACGTGTGAGATGTGTGTAGTACAGTTTCACATGTATCTATATGTGAACATGGTGAGGGTGCACTGGCTGCATCTACATGTATAGTGGACACATTGGAATGGTGACATGCCCTGTATTTCACACTGTTAACACATCATACTTTCTATTGGTGGCCAGTATGCATTATACTACACATATTGTTGTAGTTGTCTACACATGTGTGATTGCTATGGTTTTACATGGTGCTGTGGGTGATACTGTTACTATCTGTCATAGTTTTGCATTATGGTAGTTGACACAACCTCAACAGTCTGAATTACCAATTGTTATATGATATCTTCACAACAGTCCCACACATGTAGGACACACAGTAGCATGTGGATCCTACATGCAGTATACTATACCAGTTCGCACTGGTATTGACCTCCACACATTGATAGGACCATTACTGTTTGACATGTAGACATGTTAGTTACAAGCAAAGACAATAGGGATATTCCTGTCCACATCTGGGAATTCATACTGTGGCCTAGAATGCATTCTGCACATGACACAGTTAGTCTACACAAAGGTATCATACAGACAGATACGTGTTATCCAACCCATGCTGTACACCTATAAGGCTAAACAGAGTCAGTTATCCACATTTACTACACATACTAACAGTAACACATAGGTATTACACCCCAATATGTATAATGGGTAACAATGTGTACATATAGATATGTGCTATGTCATTTGTCATTTGATATTCACATTTACAATGGTATTGTGAAGTACATCACTGTATCACATATGCAATGAGAGTTCTGCATTTATATCCTTCAAGGTGGTTGTACAACTATGATGAATGTCCATTATTGACATACTTTGCTGTGTTTGACCTGTTCTGCAGTATTACACATACATGAACAGTCACTCACACTATGTATATAAACTGTCGTGTGTGTGTGTGTGTCACAGATGACCTAGGCCACAGACAGTTCTGATACATGTAGTTGACAAGTGCGGTAATGCTCCACCAGATGTGTCCAGGCACCAGACCTGTGACTTGGCGACACATACACATGCTAGAGTAAGGTTGCTGTATGTGCGTGTGCCTCATTATGGCATTCCTGTTCATGTGTGTGTTCATTTCTGATGTGTGTCATCAGCCACAGTTGAACTGCACATCCGGCATCCCCCACTAGATGACCACGGGGTTGTCCCCATTGCCAAATGTTTTGTACAGCTGCGTCAGATGCCACATATCGGACGCATTGCAGCTTCCAGGGCATCCAGCACACACATTCATTATTACGGGCTGGCCATCACACACAAACCACCACTTCATGGAGGGGAAGCCCTTGTGGATGATGTAGGCCCTGCCACATTCAGTGGCTGCTGCTTTGATGCATATGTGCGTACAGTGTATTGCACACAGTACTTAGGGTATTCCACTATTGTGTGGAAACGACACATATTGCTGCCCAATACCTTATGGGAATTGGGGATATATACATCATCACTGACATGTGCTGACATGGCATTCATGACCTGGTGCAGTACCCTGTATGCTGATGTTTGTAGAATCCACATCATATCACCAGTTGATCTCTGGAAGGTACCTGTTGCTGGTATCCTTAGGGCAACACATACCTTGGTTTCCACTGGGATAGGTTTCCCTCTGTTGGGTCTGTGTGTGAGACATGGCCTGCACAGATCCACAATCTTCTGCAGGAGGTCTCTGTCCACTCTATAGCACTCTAATATCTTCAGCTCATGTAGCCCCTGGTAGTTTAACCGGTGCCTGCACACTCCTCTCCATCTACTCACTGTGTGATGCTGAGCGGCATTCACATTGGCACAACCCTCCACATGTTGCATATATTGATGTATAATAGCAATGGCAGCCCCTAACATTATCTTGTCTCAGTTAAGCTTTTACAGTTTGCACTTCTCTTACTATACTACAGTGTTGCAGTGTGTCTGAGAATAACATGGTGGACTACTGTTTGTAGAGTTGTAACTGCTGTGCTGTGCTGGCCTACTGTACTGGCTATGTAATATACTCAGTCTGATTGTTTCCACCTGCTAGCTGTGGTAGTTCTCCTTGGTTAACTTACTGCCATTTGTTTACCTTCCTTTCCACTGTTTGTGTCCACAGTGAGCGGCACCATGCATAGGAGCACAGTGAACTGCATATCTGCTTCCACGTGCGCACACAGGCTTATACATGCATACAAACACTTACACTGGCTTACACGACATTACAAGGGCTTCAACAATCTTACAGTAGCTTACTCGTTCTTCAACTCGCGCACACGGGCTGACACACATGCACACATGCTTACTCGGGATTACAGGCTTGCACGGGCGCAAACACACTTCACCAGGTTTGCAGGGAACTTCAGTGATATCCATGGCGTACACTGTCTGTTTACTGACTTTACCTAGGATAAATCATAACACGCCTCTTCCACTCATGAGTCACTGACAGCAGACAAGTGACACACTGCTCCAATAAGATTACAGTGTTTTATACATACACACTCATGATGTCACCTATCTTCTATGATGATAGTCCCCTTCACCTACTCTTACACTGTAGGGGCTTGGCCCATATGGCATGACAAATTGTGCTTCACTATCCTCAGCCTCAATTGCATAGGATTGCCTACTAATGCTTGGTTACATCTCTGAGTGTGCGCTTCCACACATAGCAACCACTACTCAGTAGCCATGTTGTCTTCAGCTTGCCATTCCCCTGCATGACGCAATAACATTTAACTGACATTACAATTTGTATGTATATTTTACATATTTGTCTTGTTTTGTATGCACAGCGCGAACTCGGAGATCGGGGGAGGACAAGTAGAATTTTATTAATTTCCAATGGGAATACATGCCACTGGCGTTATATTTGGACATTGGCATGCTTCTTCAACTAAACCATCCTTTATTTGCAGATGACATTGCTCTGTTTAGCTACTTGCAGAACGTTACTCGGTTAACATCCATGTACATTTCTGCACATACCTCTACTCTTGCACGGACAGCTTACTGTTTCATGTATCACATATTTTACATCATTTGCATAGCTTTCACCTACAAATGGGGTAATTTGCATTTCCTAACATTGTCCGTGCAACGTTCGTTTAAGGGGCTGTGTTACACACCCCTACAGGATATTGCTGAATAGCTCGGCAGACATCTTGCCTTGCTCTACTCTTACTCTACTCGTACACCGACCAAAGCTTCCTGAATCCAGGCCTAAGCTTTGATGTGTGCTAATATGTCTATTTGTGGGGTAGGCATGGCTGTAGGTATGTTTTGACCTGCTACATCTGTCATTTATACAGAGCACCTCCCACTTTCATCATTTGTAGAGGTGACAGCCCTATAGGGACTATATGTACAGCTGTGACATTTGACAAGTCCACACATACCT
>NC_056736.1:140416430-140468930 GCF_019279795.1 Protopterus annectens | reverse complement strand
CTCAGGCCCCATGAAAATCATGGATAATCCATCTCAGTGGAAAATGGTATGCTTAGCATTACATATACTAACACCAGTGCTTTCCAGAGACCCACAGGAGATATATTAAGGGTGTCACAAGCATCAGCCTCTAGAGTATTACATCAGGTTTTAAATGCACTGCTACTACACGCAATGGAACATATCTGTTTCCCACAAACCCCACAGAAGAGAGCAGGATTCATGCAAGACTAGGATATTTGACACAAGCCCCACTTTGGGAAAAGGGACGATGGTACATCAACAGAAAATATTTCTACTCTATTAATTCAGGTTGGCTGAAATGCCCAAGGGATCATCTGCAATGTTTGTGAAGGTAACCCAGGCAGTTTTGACTTGCATATATGGCGCACCTTGTGAGCTGTATACCAGGTATGCTAAGGGTGATATTCCTCAAGAGCATATAGCGGGTGATGCAGGTTATGCACTGGAACCCAGGCTCATGACACCCATGAGAAACCCACACAACCAAACTGAGCAAGGATATAATGAGGCCCATGCTTAAGCTAGAAATATCATAAAATATGTGTGCGGATTGCTGACATAAAGGTTCCATTGTCTAGACACATCAGGATGTGTACTACAGTATGACACAGACTCCTTTGCCAAAATACATGCAGTCTGTATTATGTTACAGAATATAAAACTCAAGAAACAGCTTCAACAAGGTCAACAATGGCCTGGACTACCATTTTAAGGACCAGAGGCAGGGCCAGCAGCAGCAGCAGGTGCAGAAAAGGAGCCTGAAGGAGAACTACCAGCTGCAGATAGAGCTGGCAGATGGAGACATGCACAGTATGCTCTGGCTCTGGTTGAGAGGCAAAGAAGAGCACACACAATTACTACTTAGTTCAAAGACTACGATCCTACCAATATACAAATATAAATATTAATGGCTCTCAAACAACACAACCTTTACTTAACTATGTTATGGCTGTGTCCTGATAGTATCAGGTAGAGACAACCCCCTGGGGGGGCACAATTTGTACCTGTACTAATGACAAGGTTATATTTGTAACCTGTAAAGAAAAAAAAGTTATAGAACTGATTACTCTCATATGGAAATATATGCATGCTCCTAAGCAGAGCATTTGCTTGAGGTATACAGCTATGCCAGTAATATTTACGCTGTCATACTTTTGCCATATTCATTTATGTATTACAAGCAATACTGTGCATCAAGCAACTCAATTCATCATCTTCTATAAAACATGGATCAGGATAATTATACACTCATTTGCACAAGAAGAAAGGCTGCAGTACCTAATGCTTCCTCTGCTGTTGTGACAATACTAAATGAAATAGATCGAAGTTCAAAAGTTATAGATGCAATCATTTACAGGTGTTTATGAACAAGAAATCAACAACTTTTCTACTGCAATCCCTACTGAGAAAAGTAAGCTTTTGAATAAGCAAGTATTAACTATCCACTGTGCGCATCAGATATATATGCAACCATAAGTCACAAAGAAATGTGCAAAAGACAAGTCACAGTAATCATCATATGCACAGGTTGGGGGGAGGGGTAGGAGGATAAGGCTGACACCAAAGAAGTGAGTGTGCAAGTAAGAAACACATGTCTTCCATAGTATACAGTGTTCAGTGCCAGTAACAGCAGATATATTGCATTCAACAGTACTGTTTAGATAGTTTGCATGTGTGAGAAGTGGTATGAGCAAATATTTTTTTCCAATGTGTGTATGTCTACATGAACACAATCAAGCATTATGCTGGTCTACATCTCAGAAAGGTGTGATTCATGCATGGTAGAATACTTAGTTCAGTGCTGTCATCCCCAACCATGAGAACCATCTCTGCCAAGAGTTTCACTGCCACTTCCACAGCCCTGGCTAGAAGATGGGGTGCTACCTGAACAAGAGTGCTTCCTGCTGAATGAATTCTCCTTATGACTATGTCCAGGACTATGACATGGTGGCCTATGATGCCTTGGTGTGGACACCACAATCACTGATAGAGTAATGGATGTAGTGTCACTATGGGAGTGGGATCTTGCATGGTCATGTCTGTTAACACCAGTGGATGTAACAGCTGTATAGCCATGTGGATGCAACCTTCCCCCAACAAGTGTTCCATCACAGATATTGGTCAAACTAATGTGTCGCTCATTCTGTCTAACGAGTTGCCCACCCATTTCAGGGAGTCACTCACATCTCAAAGCGTGTCATTTAATAGTCAAAGTATTGCTTCTGAGGCCCTGGTGAAATGTGACTGTACTGCTGCTATGGCCCAATACATATATTTGGAGGCACCTAATAACACAACAGCATCAGGAAGAGAGTGGACAGCAGGCTCTTCTTAGCACCCCTAACAACCTTCCTGTGTGGCACTATGTTCTCATGATGGCTACCAGGAGAAGCAACTGGCTCTGCAACTAGAGTAATCACACTAGCCTGATTAACTGTGTCACCCTTAACCTGGCCTATATCAGATATTCTGGCATCAGGTAGTAGGAGTTCCACAGTGCCACATTCAGGATAACCGATGATAACAAGCAACAAACACAACAAACAGAAAAAAGGGTGAATAAAATAGTTCACATATTTTCCTCATGCAAAAGATATGTTAAACTTTAACAGATATAGTAATATAGCAACAAAGAATTCCACTGTGGATAAATGATACTCCAGAAAAATATTTTGCAACGATATAATAAAATGAAATGAAGTATCCAAGCATGGATGATGATCAATAAAATAACTTTAATTTATGATAAGTGCTTAGAACATGCTTGAATGGTGCTTCATCTGATGAAGGGTCGCTGAAGGGCGTAAAAGCACTTATCATAAATTAAAGTTATTTTATCAATCTACAGCCATGCTTGGTTACTTCATTTTATTATATCATTGCAAACTTTAACAGATGCTAAAGCAACAAAAAATGTTACTCTCATATAGACCCAAATCTCCCTTATATAAAGTTGTAACACTACCCAAATGTTTGCTTTCCATGTGTAGGTAGACTGGCAGTCTGCAATCCAGAAGTGCCTGTATGACAGGAATGGAAAGGAAAGAATTCTGCTAAGTCTGACAATGCAAATGAGAAAAGAAGAACAGATCAACTCCTTCAAAAGTGCAGATTAAAAATGTTCTCATACTAAAAAGTAGTCAACAGTTGGACATTCCTCCTACCCCCAAAACAACCTGATCTATTTCTTTATGGCTATTTTCTGACTCACAGTTATCATTGTCTCTCTATATAAATGAGACAGGTTAGATATATCCATGCAAAAATATAACAATGACACTTGCATTTTGCATAACTGGAAAGTCTGCTTGTGACAATCTGGGTCTGTTGTCCACATCTGTACCAGTGTCGAGGATTCTGGTGGAACCATCTGACGAGCAAACTGAATCTTAGAATATAGACAGAAACTCCACTATTTCAGATAAAAGGACCACTCACCATAGTCACCTGTTCTTGAGGAATTGCAGTCACCCTATGGTAGCTAGAGGTTATCGTATCTCTTGCCTCATGTCATATCTGGGAGTAAGTTCTCCAATGTCCTCCAAAAGCATTAATATCATCAACCACCTGCTGTCATATTCTGTCTAAGACAGATCGGTCACTTCTAACTCTCCATAACAGAAAAGCTTCATAGTCAAGTAAGTCTTGGATAATGACCCCCTTTTCTGCATCACTGTTTGGTGGCTTGAGTGGTACAGATTTCGCCCTGGGTGCTATATCCCTGTATGAGATGAAATTGAAAACAGACACATATGATTACATATACATAATACACATAGAAGATGGCTGTGAGCTCAGTTATGTGTGACTACATGCATACAACATGCACTCAAAAATATAAAAGTTAAATGCTCCATATGACTACATACAAGTTAGGAAACCCACCCCCTTCCCAAAAAAAATATACTTTTCAAAATCAGATAGCACTAATTTATAACACTTCTGTAATTGAGATAATGCATGTTTAGCTGTGTACTGCACTGTAGCATTAACAATAACAATTAAACATATAAAACAAAACTATTATACATGCCATATCCACAACTGTATAGGTCAGTCAGGTATAAGTCCATATTCTTTTTCTGCTAACAGAGATAAAAATGACAGACCTTCTTGCAAAGCTAGAACATACTCATATGTGATAACTGTGCAAACATCACATTAAATATAACTAAAATAGCTCATGTAGCATTCTGTAGCATACTTTTTTAAATGCAGATATGGCTGTACCAAAAGCAGGTAATAAAAAAAAAAACACATTTAAGATAAAAAGCAGTCAGTGCAATTCACCTTCTAATATTAAAATAAAAGCGTTATGTAAAAAGTACCAACATGCATTGACAATACAGAAGTGTAGAAATTAGATAATGCTCCAAACATTTTGTTTTTAGCAGTATCAAGTTTTTGGATTGAAACAGTCTCCCAATACAATACAAGGACATTAGCTACATGTTTGCCTTTATATAGTGCACAGTCAACCCTCTGAGTACTGTGCGTATGCAACTGAGGTGCTAAATGATTAGCATTTCTAAATACCATAATATGTACTAAGTGCAGGGAATCTAAACATGGTTTAAGGACCTACACAATTACATGAGCTTGCCCTAGAAATTCAAGGATAAGCACTGAGAAGTCTTCCTTGTTATTGACGTTTAGGTGTCTATGATTACTCTGACTGCAGGAAGAATAAGGTTTTGAGAAGGGACTTACCAAATCATCTGAAAGTATATTGAGTGATTTAGGAGAGGAAGGGTCCAAACATTCACATGCTAGCTTTAATGGCCACAATTACTGTACTTTAGTATGAAATGTTATTTATATTCAAGGGAGTATTTCAGTATTGGTGAATATAACATGCCAATAAAACAGAGATATTGACTTGCTATTGAGAAAGCACTGATAAGGGAATGAGGCACCATACAGAAAGTAAGGGATACATCTGCAGTGTTTTCCATATTAATTTAACATTGTGTGAGTAGAAGGATATCTTATGTGTAATATCCCAATCATCCAGATATTTACTGTCAAATGAGAAAGGATAACTTTCACAACTTGTTTCTGTTGCACTTCCAGTGTAACTTGATGCAATGTTACATTATCATTACATCTAAACTCCTTTTTCCTTGCCAATATTTGCCTTTGTCTATGTCAGCTATGGGAAATACTCAAATAATAATTTTAAAATCCATTGTTTCAAGCTTCAAATCCATATAGGTCCATTTTGCTTGATAACAATATTATTTAAAGAGGTGAAATCTACATTTAAAGTATTTGACCTACCTTTCTTTTTTTATTTTTTTTTCCTTGTATCACTTGTGTGCCATTTGGCATTGCATTATGTTGACTGTAGTGATCAATACCATTACACTGAATTTCACTACCCAAAATGAAACATGGCAAACGTTATTTGGACTGTCATCAATAGTGCAACAAAGACTGGCTTTGCTGAACTTTCCTGAGCAGTCTGAACAGTACTGAGTGAAGATACTGAAGTTGTCAAACTCCTGCCTCTGTGGCATAATGTGTAAATGTACTGCATTTAGTAAAAAAAAATACTGGTGATGCAGGGATAAAAACCTGTTCCAAAATCATTTTACTGACAAAGGTCATCCTAAATATTGGCACCTCTTTTTTGTATGATTGTGTTGATGTAGCAAACTCAAATAAGGTTAGTAATAACTAAAAATGACAGACAGACAGATAATTAATTTAGAATGATGTGAATATTAACTGTGTGTACTGTGTGAACAATGAAATTATTTCTGCTGTTACCTGTGCCTTTCTCCATTCCTGCAGCATTAGTTAAAGTCCTGATATTGTAACACATACATGATAGCACTAATGTGGCAAGAAGATCTGAGACTGCTGAATGTATCACTGGAATGCAGTACTAGCTGTGCTCATTGCTACTTATACAGTGAATTCTTCTGGTAAATATTTCCTTCTGCATTTGTGTGTTGCTTGGAAGCATGAAATTAACTTTTGTGGTTTAAGGAAAAAAGAGAAAAAAATAATTTATGCTGCCTTATGTGGTGCAATCCAGCCCAGTGGCATTGTGTGATTTCAGCACTTTGGATAATACACAAGAAAGAAAACACACCTGATAGGTAACTTTCTCTTTGGCACAAGGTGCAAGTGCAGTGAGCTTAGAGATAAAAGATGTCTGATATATGGTTCAAATCCATGTAAATTATAACTTTACAGAATGCTGTCTGAATACATATTGCATCACATTTTGTGATACCATTGTGATGTTATTTAAAAAGCAACTATTGTATTTATTGCTAACAACATCTGATCTTTTGTCTGTCCACTTTTAAATTATTTGTCATTAACTACATACATACAAAAAAAACTAAACTTTACCTCCCTCTCACGCCCTAAAGGATCCATATCTATACAGGAAGAATGCAGAGTCCCTGTAATCACAACTACACAGGTAAAAGCTGCACTCTCTAAAGCCAAAAACACAGCATCCATGGGACTAAACAACACCCTAGGCTGCGTTTTACAGAAACTTCAGAATGATCTGGCTCCCCACTTAAAAAACATGTTCAATAATAGCCTCATTGCAGGCCTTGTGAATGGCACACAGCAACAGTTATCCCACTCCACAAAGGGGGAGCCAATACTTACCATGGGAACTATCACCCTATTAGCCTGATGACCCTGGTCTATAAGGCCATGGAACATATCATCATGGAACTCATAAACAAAGACATTGGTAACCTCCAAACTTGGACCCCACTCAGTTCAGGTTTGTGAAAGGCAGATCATACCTCCTGAACCTGATTGACTTCTTTGAGGCAGTCAACAAAGCTGTAGACGACAGTACGGTGGTTCACACAGCCTATCTTGACCTCGCCAAGGCTTTCGACACCATCCCCCATTCTGGAATTATAGCTAAACTCAGTAAACTAGGTATAAATCCCTATGTCACAAGATGGATTGCCAACTGGATCACTGACAGAACCCACACTGTAGAAGTTGCAGACTCCAAATCTGACTTCAAATCAGTGACAAGTGGCATACCACAGGGTTCAGTCCTGAGACCTCTCCTGTTTGGTATCTACTTCTCTGAAGTACAGGCTAACACAGATGGCCTTTGGCTAATGAAGATCGCAGATGACTGCAAACTGGGAGCCATAGTCGAGTCCCCAAATGATGTGGCCATCCTACAGAAGGGCTTCACTGTGACAGATGCCTGGTGTCAGAGCCATGGCCTCAAGCTCAATGCCAAAAAGTGCATTGTCATCCCCTTTAGTAAAAACTCTACCCATGAACTACTACATAGGTGACAGTCTACTTAATGCTGAATGTGTGATAAGAGACCTTAGGACCCAGGTGGACAGTAGTCTCTCCTTTGATAATCACATCACCAGATTAGTCAGGAAATACTTCTACATGGTACACCTCATCACAAAATGGTTTGCATTCAGGAAAAAAGAGGTCATTGTTCCCCTCTACTCGACACTCATTAGACCCATTATAGAGTACAATGCCCCTTTTGGAATGTACCTCAAAAGACGTCTGCAGCAGCTGGAAAGGCCACAGAAGTACCTCACAAAGAGGATTACTGGACTCAAACAAATGCCCTACACTGACCATCTCAAAAAACTCTAGCTTTACTCCGCAGCATATCACCTACTCCGAGGTGATCTCTGCCTAACATATAAAGCTATGCAAACCCAGGGCTGTTGAACATGCTACACCTAAAGAAATATCCATCAACCCAGCCCTTAAGATTCTCGCTGATGACCCAAAGAGACATCGATAGATGGTTAACTGTTGTAACTTATGTAAATAAATAAATAAATAAATAAATAAAATATTCAGATTCAGTCCTTATGGAGCATGTACATATAATATATTTTATTTTTATTAAGGGTGTAGCTTAAAATATAGTTGTTAACACTATTTAAGGTACAAGAATAAATGTGGTTTTAACATACAATATTTTATACTATATATATATTTTACATATATTTATATATATATATATATATATTTTATATATATTTTTTATATTTTTATATATTTGTTGGTATTTATACACCAAACTAATGTATTAATAAGAAATGAGTATTTCCTGTCACAATTTCTTTGATGATTTTACTTATATTTAATTTTTACAACATTTATATAAGTTGGAAACAAAATTATGAAATGTTAAGATCATGAATTCCTATGAACCTCTACAACTTTGTATTAACATTCAAGTGTAAATTACCAAAGGTTTGGTTCAGCATTACCTCAATGTTAATTAGTGTCAATTAATGGCCAGCCTATTAGAAGTCAAGATTAATTAAGTGTGTTTTACTTAGCTGTATTTAAACTGAAGATTTGTATGTGTAACAGATTCTGATGAAGTCTCCATATGGGAGATGAAAGCGCTTAATCTGTTTTTTTTTGTCAAATAAATTGGTGTCTTGAAACGTTTTACCTAGTGGTTTTTTGGACTTGGACCTTGAATTTATTGAAACTGAGTTTCCACGTTTTATTAAGAGGAAAACCTTTATTGTTACTGGAGAACAGCGCCTATAACTACACCTAAAGAAATCCCAATCCCTCTGAGCTACACTCTTTAGGGACCTAAACCTTGTTACCACAATAAACAGGAAATGCTGGACGGATAGATTCCTGTCCCAGAGACTTCCCATAATCTGGAACAAGCTACCCATCTATGTCAAGAAGTTCCTCATTAGCACTCTTCAAGAAAAATCTTGATGAGTGGATGGGAAATAGGAAATACACCCCAGGGACCACATCTGTGGCTCTGTTCGACAAGGGCACAGGAAAATAACTTTCTTGGGTGGCGTAAGCCAGGGAACCTTGTTGGCTAGGCTTATTAGGCTCTTGGGCCAATAGCCTAGTACCTACCTATGAACCTATGAACCTACGTCAGAAAGATAAATATTTCACTTAAATGCATTTATTTTCTCTAAATATTGCTACATATACCCACTCATTGCATTTCATTTACTGTACGCTTTCTTCATTATCATATATTTATTTTCTAATGTCTTCTGCATTTGCTCTCTTCTTAGCAGTGCACAAATACAGTTCACTGCCTAAGGAATAAAGAGAAAAATGTAGTTTAGGCTGTTATATGTAGAACCAATATACCTGGTGTTCTTGTGTGGCCCTCCACTGCATGAATATTACTTACTTCACAGAATGCACCTGACAGATGTCAAATTCTGTGGTACGGGTCTAACTGAAGTGAATTGAGAGATACAGTTCATGAAGCATCCTGTTTAGAGTTTTGTCATTTTAATTTGTATTTTCTCTGTGCCTGGCAGTGCACAAACACAGTTCACTACCTAAGGGAAAAGTGAAAAACTTTGCTCAGGCTGCCTTAGGTAGTGCAACCACACCTGACAATGCTGTGCTTTCTTCAGCACTCAGCACATACTGAGTGGAGAAATTTTAATTGTTTTACAGCAGAGCTATCTCTGTGGTACAAGGAGTAAGTCCATTTACTTTAGGTAAATAATAGATTTGATTAAAGGTTTAAATCCAGCTTCAGGATTGTTTTTCCAAAGGGAAAGATCCCATTTGTCATGATTAGGACTATAACACTAATGAAAACGGCAATGTTAAACCTCTTTCTTGCAAGCAATTTATCAGTAACTATTACACAAAATTTTCTGTTTAGCATATATCATTAATATTTCACATATAAGCTCAAACTTATCTGTGACCAATATCCTAGACATGACAATGATGACATTTAATATAAAATTAATTTGCATATATTTGATGGGAACAATACTTCAGTTATAATCATCATGACTCATCACATATCTCAACTATATGTTTAGGATAGTTATTTCTTGTGAAGTATGCATGCAACATTAACTAGCCTGTATTAATCAGCACATTCATCTGCATCCATTTGAAATATATTTACAAACAGAAATATTGACTTTTACATAATAATGTATTCCCAGAAATAACTAAAACCACACACATTGAGGCATCTATGAAGTGTATTTCCTTTAATTCGGAAATTACTATATCTTTCATTTCCATGTTGGAAATGTAGTTCTTCTGTGGCAATGTCAATCAATAAAGTAAGTTTTCTTTCTGCATGCTTTATCTCATGGGTTTGATTCCCAGCTGGTATAATAACACCAGTGGAATACCACAGGGTTCTATGCTGGGCCCCTTACTGTTTGGAATTTATTTCTCAGAAGTTCAGGCAAACTTGGATGGCCTGTGGCTGACCAAGTTTGCTGATGATTGCAAATTGGGAGCAATCACTGAGTCTCCCAACAATGTTAATATACTACAGATGGGGTTAATGCAGACAAATGATTGCTGCCAAAATCATGGATTAAATCTAAATGTAAAAAATGCATTATTATTCCCTTTTGGAAAGCTAACATAAGAATTACCTGAGGTTAAAAATTTACGCACATTCTCTATCCCATAATAATTAGGGATAACTGTGAACAAACTTCTAACGTCCATGGTGACCATAAGTGTGCTTTCCAAGTTCAGGGTGCTCTTAATAAACAAAGAGATAATCAAGAGAAAATCTTCCATATCTCTCAATACAGTGCTAGTTCTAGTCAACCCTCTTTTCAACAGATGTTCCACATAAATAGATATGGGTTCAGTCACCCACCCATTGCCTGAAACTATAGGTCACATGGGTGGTCAATCAGATCTTTGTGGATCTTTGGTAATCCTTGAATGGCAGATATCATGAGAAAATCAACCACAAAGTAGTTCAGTAAGTCCTGATTGATAACCCTTGCCAGCACAAGGTCTTGCAATTCCATGTTCACATTTCTAAAAATGTTATCCAATTTGAATCTCTGAATCCACTGATAGGTATCCACGTCTTCCAATAATCTGGTCATTTTATCAACATACCAGGTCTTATCTAACACCACCAGGGCTCCCCCTTTGTCAGCCATTCTGAAAATCAGACAATCATTATTCATTAATTCTTTTAGAGCTTCATGCTCATCACAGGTTAAATTATAAAAACATTTCCCATTTCCATTACATCTATTATTCCTTAGTCGAGTGACTTCATCTTCACACACCTTGACAAATGTATCTGTAACAAAATGTGTAGGTGGAATCAGAGAACTAGGTTTCTTAAATACTGTTGTTCCTATATCAGTTTGTACTCTATTACCATCTTTAAACATGTTTTTAATGTCAAATTTCTGGCAAAACATTTCAGATCAATAATAAATTCACTTAATCTAGATGGCAGCGAAGAAATGAAAGGTTAAACCTTTATTAAGAAGGCTTTTTTTCCACATTGGTCAATGAATGTTGAGAGAAATTGAATACCAGCACATCATATCTGTTTAAGAGGGAATCACATTGCAATAAGTTCAAGTTGATATCTTTCTATTTTTCCTGTCTTGACTCAGAGAGCGATCTTTCCAGTGCGACTATTTCTGCTTCAGCAGAATTGGAAGATCTGAAATAAAATGGCAAATGTATTGCCATTTACTTGGGGTGTGTCCCTGTGACATTCTGCATTTGTGTTCTTAGTAGAGCCTCCTCTTGAATATTTAAACAGCCTGCAGAGCTCATAGAATGTGAAGTTCCACCTCCATCTAGTGCATCAGTTGTAGTCCCTTCTATTACAATGTCCTGTCATTTTTTTATTATTATTTCTTTTGTCCTTATTAGCAGGTATATTGTCAGATTCATTCTGCATGGGGTGATCTATCTCTCCCTCTCTGGTCACAAGAGTATTCACATTTCTCCTCAGCTGTCTGTCAGACATAGTACATGGCCATTCAAATATATTGTGCTCTCTAAAATCCTTGAAGTCCCTAGTTAACTTGTTAGTTTTAACTTGTCTCAGCTTATCATCGTAGGATGAGAGAGCACATTGTAAGATCTCCAATTTTAGAAGAAATGCTTCCATTAGAGCAGCATCTTCCAACTCAACGTGTTTGCTCTCTATAAAGTGGGCAGCTTCCTCCTCTACTGGTTTGAAGTATTCAATCAACAATTTAATATAGTTATAACAAGCTTCCAATTTAATACTTTGCCATTTGGCTAGTAGACCAGGGTACAAATTCCTGTATGAAGGCATGCATTTTACTCTCAAACCTCATGAAACTATATTGTAATGCAGGCATGCTTCCAGATGAAAATGCTGCCATTGCAGTATTTTAAGTTTAAAGGCAGCATCCTCAATCTGTTTAAATACAACATTTAAATGTTCCATAGGTAAATCCACATTACTATCTTGATAATCTGTTTGAGCAAGGTTAAGATGTAATAATGGATTTAAGTTAACACACTACCAATTCACATGAAACAGAGCTCCTCCCTGGCCCTCTTCAAATGCAACCTAGGACAATGGATGGGTGACCGCGTCTTCATTCCTGGGGTGGCACCCATGTCCCTGCTGTACAGAGGAAGTCATTATTAACTACCATTGACCCTTATCTCTGTGAATGTCACTCACCTAACCACTGAAAATTTGAACAACTCAAATAAATATGGCTTGGCTTGTAATGGCTTCAGAGACGTTAGCCTAGTAACCTTCTATGAACCTATGAAGCGTCATAGATTTGTATGTCTCACTTGTACTCATTATTCCTGCTGATAATGTGCTGTATAGATGGTGTAAGTAGATAGGTAGGTGGTTGAGTCCATCACTGTTTAAATAGTGTAACTGTGATTGCTGTCATAAAATATGGACCACCTCCCAACCAACTTTATATGTCTAATTACGAGATCGCACTACAGTGATACTCTGTGACATTAACAGATCCTAGCATCCAGAAGGAAAATACATTTTTGACCATACAGTGATTACATAACACTATCATACGTGCAAGTTCTTACATTTGGAATTCTCCTGGGTTGCAAGACTGTGCTTTGTACATTGTGTAACTGCATATGTAAAATGTTTGAGCTGTGAGTATGTCTTTCACCCTCATACTGTACATACTATTCTTCAAAGATATATTTGATGTGTAGATGTACAGTGTTATTGTGCAGTTTGACCACTTTTAATCATAAACATACAGCTGAAAAACAGAGATGATGTCATCTTTAACTGTGCATTGCCCCAGTTGTACCTCAACATGTCATGTGGCATTTGCGATTCACGCACTAATCTTTAAGTTGTGATCTTGTATAGATAGTTCAAATCTAGCCATTGCTGCTCAGAGTACATTGTGTCAGTGTTACTGTGACTGTCCATTTACTAACATTGCTGTCATATACATTTGTATGCACATATAGATGTTGATCTCACTTAAAAAAGGCTATGATTATTTTTCAAATAGCAATGTTTTATTAAGAATAATGGTCACATGTAATCATGTTTTCCATACATAACATATGTAGGAAGTGTTACCCTCTGGCATAAGGGAGTAAAATAACACGCTGTATGTTGTTGACTTACTACAGCAATTACAGGCACATATATCCCTTGCAGCAATAGCATGATTTAATGCTTTCACATACCAGCATATCTGATAATTGTTGTGTTATTTCTACAGTGGTGCATTCATCATGTTCAATATTATGTATTTTCTGTTGTCATATGTTCTTGTGCTCGATATTCACATTCAGTGTCTGTTAACATTATTAGGCCTTATACTGTAACACATGAATGGCATCAACCACAGTTATAATGTGCCCATTTACAGTGGGAAAGGCCTGAACAATCCCTTTTATGTAAGAGATTGTTTATCACATGTCTGATGTAATAAGTTAGCATAGGTGGAGTGTCATAAATGTGTTAAGACTTCTACTTGTAGTGCTTGTCATTGATCCACATGGCATTAGTCAGTAGATTTACATAGCTTGCTGTTCAATTCCTGAAAAGGGCAATATTATATAAAAGTACATATGTTACAAAAATTCCATTTTATCTAGTGATTGTTATCCATTTTTATGTTGGACAGTGTTATATCATTAAAGATTGTGATTGCATGGCAGTGACATAGTTATTTGTGGCATGTCATGCTGTGAATTCTCCTGTGGCATGTGCATTGAGCACTGGTTTGTATAGCATACTTATACAGACAGACTATGGTTCAGTTCTGGGATGGGTTTCCTACACAATGAAAACATCTTCATTGTCAAAGAAGTGTTGATATTGTAATGCTCACTGCTATGTGGACAGTAACATACAGCTCCTTTCCAGTAGCCTGACGAAATCTGATTGTTCATATTATACTCATAACTCCTAACTTAATGCACACATTATATTCAATTATTTGTGACAGCCTTTGTTGCTATCTGCTGTAGCACATGAAGTAAATACAAAAGTTTGGAGAGAGCCTTGTATAATAGGCAGGGGTTTGAGCCTGGTGACACCTGTCTCTTAGACAACAGTGGCTAATGCATAGACAATAGTTATGGCACACTCAGAAGGCCACCTTTTCAGGCCTTGATCTCTCAACTGTCTAGATGTTCCTAGAATGTCCAGACTTTTTGGATCATATTTTTGGTCTGTTCTTCATAAAGTTTGCAGTTTTCTGACAAATCACTGGGATAATCTTAGGATTAACATCACTAAATAATAGCATACATTTGAATTTCAGACTTCAAATCCTTCAGAAAATGCATGTTAAAACAAACTATGTTACTGTACTGACTTTATAAGTTTATAAGAACAATATTTAAAATATGTCCTTATCTTTGAGCCTTTGTTCCCCCATTTTGTCGGGCTTTATCCAGATTTCTTGTACTAAGAGGTTGAGAGGTATGCCTACAAGGTAGGTCATCCATACACCCTATATAATAGAAAAGTGCTGTAAGCCCTTCAAGGGTGTTCTTCACTACATGACCAGTTTGGATATTTCTGTGATGACCATGATTGTTATGCAGCTCTCTAATATCTGTCCTGGCATATGTTTGAAAATGATGTGATGTGAATGTTTCTTATGTCATTCATTTGTCACATGCATTACCTAATCCTAGGATAATTATGCTTGCATCGCATGCCTTCTTACCAGACATGTGCTTATTTCTGCAATTGTTTTCTTCACACAGTACAGCTTAATGGCAGTTGAGGGATTCAATAGACCATTTTATTGTATGGCATGCTGCCAAACCACCAGAAACTGTGACTGGTCCTCTGTTACAAGACTTGTTATTGTGTTACTGTTATGCTACTGTTCCCTGTAATTACATATGAGCATGCCCAGTATTAGGATGCTGGATTTATTTGCAAGTCACCAGTGGAAAAATTGGACTTATGATATGTCCTCCGATCTTTCTCATTTGTCACTTATGTATGGTGTGTGTTATTAGATTGCCATTTAGCATTTATATAAATATACAACACTTGCTTGTCTATTGCATGCTAGTAGGAGATGAACAACTTTTTATTGTTGTATTTGTCATTTCTTTGTAAAAACATGTCCATTTCTGATATACCCAACATTAAAGGTGTAAGGTCCTTTTGTTCTTGTGTATGTTGATGTAGGAAATACAGTGGTAGTGTTGGCTTGCATACATAAATTCCTGTATATGCATATCATATGCAATAACTTCAGTCTATGTATTCATCTTATAATGCATCTTCTGTCCTTGTTGTTATCTCAAGTCAGTATTTAATGAAGACACATATCACATTTTCACTCTACTTTGTCACAGCACAGCTTTATGCCCCTGTCACATCCTTTATTAGCATGTCCCATTTCATTCAACTGCATGACTGTGGGATTGTCATTGACAACTGCAGGATTTAAGTCTGAAAGTCTTCTTATACACTTCATCATGGTTGCCTGTGGGATAAAAGTACACTTTAAACAATTCTCCTTCAGCGATATTTAATTATGCAGTATGACACAATTTGTGTACAATTTCCCCATTTGACTTCATCTCCTTTTGCATTCTTTCCCTGTCTTCTTCTTCTTCTCCTTTCGGCTTTTCCCGGTTAGGGGTCACCACAGCGGATCATCTGTCTGCACACAGGATTGGCAGTGAAGTTTTACAGTGTCGAGTTGCCAGCCCGGCACCCAACCTTCCATAGAAGGCACACACACACTCACACCTAGGGCCAATTTAGAGTGTCCAATCCACCTACTGCATGTCTTTGGGATGTGGGAGGAAACCAGAGCACCCGGAGAAAACCCATGCGACCACAGGGAAGACATGCAAACTCCGCACAGAAGGCACCCCAGCCGAGGATCGAACCGGAGAACCTCTTGCTGTGAGGCGACAACGCTAACCGCTGCACCACCGTGGCCGCCCTTTGCATTCTTTCCCTGTACTTGTCCTTAATAGGTCTGGGCTACAGCACCTGCTCATATGTGAGCATTGCCAATATGTATGCTGTTTTCTTTACATTCTGTGCTTGTAAGCACCTATCCATGGCCATGAACAGTATTGCTGGCCACAAAAAGGTGCTTAGAAATGTGTAGGTGTGATGAACAGCATGCATATTCAGTTAGCTCTGCTGTTCATTGCACTAACACGCTTATATTATGTAGGCATAGAGTGACGCTTACGCAATTGTTAATGAATCTCAGGGAAAATTTATGTAAAGATAAAAACAAGCTAGAAGTAATGCAACTGACCAGCTAATATAAATGAAGTACGTATGGTATTGTCCAATTGCTGCTACAGACTATCTAACTGAAATGCATTTGCAGCTTGAATATTGTATCCTACTTATGCTGTTTGTGATGTTGGCATTGTCATCATTAGAAAAGATAATAGTGATGGTGTCTGTGTATATAAGTTGCATTTTTAACCAGTTCCTATTGATCAGAAGTCTAGCAGTGCTAGCCACAGACTTACAATATCACTTGGCCTAATCCACCAAAGGATCATTACATGGTCTACATTGTTTTTAACTCCTCATAAATTAACGATAATGTGCATTAACAATGAAGATAAAGTTCCATATTACTCTATCCAGAAAGTTTATTAACACTACCTAGCATTTCACAATTTCTGGGGTACCACAAAACAAAGCAGCATATAATGTTGTCAAAATCTGCGTAAGAATAAAAGCAGTGCACGTAAACATGTATGCAAAGCCTGGTTTTAAAGCTCAGACAGTATCAAAATACAATCACAGTAAACTGAATAAGATATGCAGGTGTTTTGATCACTGAATTCATTCATTTTATCATTTCTTATGCTGCATTCCTTATTTCTGAAATGATATACATTTTGTTATCTGCTATAAAGTGAAAGAAAACTTATGGTGGCTACATGGTTAGGCAAACAGCAGAGTCACATAAGTAGCATATCCATTCCTCTGCAAGTACATTATACCACTCAGTAGACTGCCTTTGTAACCACACTGGCATATTTTTCAATTTATTGGTTGCACAGGTATACAGGTCAACATGAAACCTTCCTTATTATAGAGAATACATGCAGGGGCACATGTAGTATGATTTGATGATTAAGCTAAGCAATGTTCTAGGAAGTAGAATATGAAAATCAACAGCATTTTCTGCAGAGGTTATTATTACTAAGCTTTAGCAAGTAATTAAGTTAAAGTGTGCACTCCCAATTAATTACACCAGATTTGCCTTCTTTGTGTCAGATTTCTAATTATAAACAGGTTATCCTTTCTGAACTTGTACCATACATTTTCAGCTCTCACCTGCAACCCCTTCTAGTAAGTGAATGTTTTGAACGCAAAGAAAATTAAGTAAACTACCAGCATGACAACCCCCACCCACCACAAAAAAGAGCTTACTCAAGTATCAATTTTAGAATGAACATACAGAAACAATTCTCCATTACTGACAACCAACAATCCACTGATAAGGAAAAGGAAGGAAAGTTAGTCAGCCGAGGCATAGGAGCAGGAAGACGAGAAATTAGAACTAGGGACATGAAGAATGACTAGAAAGTTTTCTGATGTTAGACATGCTCATACCAACTGTAAAGGGGGACCAGCATTTCATTAATAGTAAGTGATGGAGAATAGTAACTTTAAGGCCTGGTAAACATAGCAATATGCAGGACATGATAAGGAGATGAAATATACTGTTTAAAACCTACTGCATTACAGAGCCATTCCTCTTTTGCCAACAAAACTCAGATGCAGCTAAAGAAAAAAACATTTCTTAGAGAAGAATTCTCTATAATTAAACAAAAACATACTTGCACCAGTATGGAGATGGTCCACAAATCAGGTTGGTCTTGGCATGCAAAAAGTTAAAAAAAAAAACAACACGAGGGTCTAGATATAGAGAGTCAGATTTTTTTTCTCAAATGTGTATTATTTTAAGACTGGCTGGAGCACTTTATGAAATGAGTTAAGCTAAACAGTTTCAATGCAATCAACTAGAAATCTTCAGATATTTGGTTCATTCAGGAACTATTAATGAAAAATACATTGTCAAGAAAATGAGACGTAATAAAATATATTTTGTGATTTTATTTGAATGTAAAAGGATTTCAGCAGGATAACATTCTACTGTCACTCAGTCATTTAAATTCTACATACAGTCATGTGATAATACATCATGTGATCAACTCATGTACAAAAATAAATAAATAAACAGTGATAGGGTAGCCCAGTGGAATAAACATTAAAATACATTCATAAATAAACTGCAATGTATATAAGAAACAAAGTGTACATTCCATAAATAGTGGTCATTTAAAAAAAAAATTCTTCACAGTCATGTGATCTGGTAGTTTATATCAATGAACCTGCTTGTAAAGATCCAGTTTTGCATGCCTGTTATTTAATACACTTTATATAGCAGTCTCAGCTTTAGCAATTGTGAGGCCCAATTCTGTCTATTTTAGTGGGGCCCCTCATCTAATTTCCCTAACCTACCACCCAAACTATTCATCCATGCTGATATTACGTACCAAGAATACATACTATTACTGTGTATTAAAAATAAAGCAATATGTTTATTTATTAGCATATAGCTTGTCATCAGACATTTTAAATCAGAAGTAAATTATTAGACTCCTGGATTACCCCTGGATTCAAAATCTCTGGAAGCTCCTTTCTCAGTTTCTGCTTAACTCACTCAGGCACAGGATTAGGGGCCTGTTAGATGGGTGACTAAGGCCCTATGTATACATGGAACTTCATCAGGTGGGTGCACATGGGTTTACCAGTCAACAGGATGCAAACTCCCATAGTTCTGCTCTCATCTCTTGACCCAGGGTATGACAAGCTGCAGCTCCCACTCACCCCATTAAATTCTCAGCAATAGTGCATATTGCAAGTACTTTGCTACTACAGATGCATTATACTGTATGATGTTATGAGTGTACCAAAACTATTCTTACTTATTTTATTGACTGAATTCTTGTAACCCACCTACTTATGACTGTATTCATTTATGCTACATTCTATCCTGACTTATACTTCTCTACTCTTATATTACCACTGTTGCATAAAGTTTATCATTCCATTGGTTGTATTTCCACTGTGCTGAGACTAAAAATGATGTAGGTGGATCTGTGCTCTCTACCTTCAATAACAAACTTTAAATAAATAAAAATTGAATAAATAACATATTTTAATAAATTTAAGTTAAGTACGACTTAGGGAAGTGCTGCAAACAGCACCAAGTAGACCATGCTAATAAGAAGTAGGTGCATTTTGAAACCGGAAACCTGGTAAAATCTGACTTAATCACAGTCCCCAGCTCTCTCCTCCAATCCCCAAAGTCTTTGGATGCCAGGAAGTTTTGGACAAACGAGTCAGTAGATTGTGCTTAATGGTTGCTAGAAGACTGTGGGAAGAAACATACTAAATGTGTCTTACTCCATCATAAACTCACATCTCCTCTTACCTTTTTCTTCCTGCACTGGATTCCAGTCATTTCCTGCACTTGTTCTAAATGGTTGAACTTCCTTACCAAGTTAATTGTCATACTTTATTGCAGCCAATGTGTTAAAGAAAACTGCTGAAATTCTACAGAATGCTCAATAACAACAGCAACAATAATAATAATTATAAAAGTAAAACTCTCAGGCCTAAACTTAGAAATGGCATTGTTTTTACCATCCCACTTAGAAATATTTTGGATGGTTTAGTTTTATTTATTTAATTACGTGTCAAACTGTGCAATTAGACTGATAGTTTTTTCATCTTTCTATAATATACTTCCCCTAAAGTCTTCCCAATTTAATGCAGCCACCATATTCTAGTTTTACATTTCTGATTAGCCCTCAAACCCCACACACACAATTTTTGGCAAGTAACTCAGACTGTAATACTACTCCAGTAAATTTGAGTCAAGACTAGTTTTATTAATATTTTTCCACTTTCAACCAAGTGAATAATTTTTCATCTATTCCTCCTACGACTCAGTGCGCATGCACGCACATATACACACACACACACACACACACACACACACACACACACACACACACACACACACACACACACACACACACACACACACACTGTGTTTTACTTCTCTAACATTATTTTGCTCCTGTCTGTGACTGCAGCAAACTTTCTCTGACATACTGCTGGACAGCTAACATTCTGTCCCAAGTGTTAGTGATCATAAGTTATCTCACTTTCACAGTATCACTTTTCCACAGTTATGTATTGCAAGTATATAAAATTAGCAACCAATACAAAAAAAATGTCATTAGAGGAAAATACCATCCATACAGTACCTCTATCAGTTTTCAAATTAAATTAAAAATACAGTGTGCGAACTGGTATGGTAAAAATAACCAAAGAAAACAAAGACAACCACACACAGACTGTTTGTCACACCAGATTTCACTTCAGTTCCAGTTTTCTGGTACAAGATACAGGGATTGCAGCGGGTTCAAGTAATATGGACCATAGTCATGACTGCAACAACGGGAATGGTGAATTTGGAAGAAAGAGTACACTTGATTTACAGGAATGGTTTAAGAAGGATTTTAGTATATCTACAAACAGTACTGTTAAAACTGTTTCTAGTTTACAGAGCATGAATTCAAGTAAAAATGTCCAAAATACATAATTTACAGGTGAACAATTCCTATGTGACTGAATGCCTTCGGCAGAAATTGGTTCCTATAGGTTTACGAATATTTAAATTCCTGAGTGGGTTGTTAGTTGGGACAGAAGCGCATAAAGAAATTCTTGACATGTTTGACTGTTTTAGATTTGAACTAATACATTTTATCATAAAATTTAATTATAAGCAGTTAGATATTTTATTTAAGGAAACAAATGATGTAAATAAAATAATAATGGCTGATTTATTACTTGAGCATTATAGAGTGAAATATAATAGTGTTTTTCTTCTGTTGAGCAACAGTTTAATTTAAATTTAAAAAGAAAGAAGAGAAACTGATTAGAGACCAGAACAATTATGCTAAGCAGAAAGCTTATCCATTGTCCCCTTCATTGAATAATAATAAAAATTGCAACTACAGTTTTAGTGGAAGGTGATAGGAATGATGATGGCCATAGCCTTAACAGGCAGGAATACGAACATGAATATCCATCCCTGAGGAGATCTGAAAGGTTGAATAACCAAAGGGGTGAAAAAGATTTTTTAAAGACACAGAACTACGACTACAAGGGTTGAGGGAAGGGGACAATAAGAGGGAGTGGTGGAGAGAGGAGAATGTGGAAAATTAGTTAAAGGAATCATTGTTCCAATGAAGAGAACACAGATTCCAACATTATTCAGACTCATGGTGGTGTTATATTAACACACAAGGGATTCAACATTTTTAATTATTCTGTATTGAATATTATGCATACACACTTCTCCCTGTTCAGAAAAGGGTTTAAATTTGTCCCCACTCCTAATTTCAATATAGTCGATTCATTGATAGAATTGAAAATCTACACTCGTAAATTAAATTTTAAGCTTCATTTTAAAGGGAAAATTTCTTCTGAACATGAAAACAGAGATATGGGGGGAGAAATGAACATTAGTAATTGCTCAGTTTTGAAGAAAAAGAGTATCTATAATCCCCCTTTGAAATCTACTATAGCAGTTTTTGAAAAAACATGTGAGAAAGAGTTTTATAGATTGGACCTCTTTCAAAGATCCCAATGTTTGAACCTTATAAAGGAAGAAAGGGAGATTGTTGGACAGTTGAGAAACAACCATTCTATTAGGATAATGAAACCAGATAAGGCCGGGGAAATAGTTATAACAGAAAAAGAAGACTATGTTAGCACTATTTACAATCTTTTACAGGACACTGAGAAATACAGTGTCATTTCTAAGAATGAAATTTTCATTGCCTATAGGAAGCTTGATTTCTTTTTAGAAGATGCACATATGCAAGGTTGTATTGATTTGTACACCTATGAAATTTTGATAAATAAAAATCCAAGGATACCTGTAGTCTTCGGTATCCCGAAAATCCATAAGGATATTTTGTCCCACCCTATAGGTTAATAGTCTCAGCTAATATTCTAAAACTTACCCTTTGGCTATTTATATTGATAGAGTTCTAAAATGAACTATTATAACAGTTGTTAACACTTTGAGAGACTCTTGGGATTTTCTGTTCAAAATTAGTCCTTTTATGACAAAAACTGGTGGTAGTTTGTTAACTATTGATATAGATGATTTGTTCACTTCCATTCCATACAGTTTGGGTTTGGAATCATTTTCAGAAGCCATTAGTGAACTTACTTCTTTTGATAATGGTACAATTAATTTTGTTGTGGATCTCATGGAATTAGAGCTGGATTATAATTTTATGACATTCGAAAGAGAATATTTTAGGCAAACTAAGGGACTGGCTATGGGGGCAAGTTATGCTCCCATTTATGCTAACTTAGTACTCTATGCCCTTGAAAGATGTGTCATTTTATCGAGTTGTTTCCACAGTGAATGGTATTGCTATTTTCAATATTTGGATGACATATTTATTTTTTGGAAAAACAGTGACATCAGTATTCACAACACATTTTTATATTAATGAGGCCACCTCTTTTTTGTCTTTTACTGGTCACCATGATATTCATTCTATTAATTACTTAGATATGATCATTTTTAAGAATGAAGTGGGTAATGAATTATATTTGAAAGTATTTAGAAAGCCTATTTTCTCTAACAGTTTCTTGGATTACCATGGGGTGTCACCCACAATATGCTAAAAGGAATATTTTTACGGTGCAACTTGTGACAACATTTTGTTCAAAAATGAGGTAGAAATTCTTAAAAAATATTTCTTGAAAAGGGGGTACCCTAACAATTTTTTAAAAAGATTGTTAATGAAGGGATGGATCTTTGGGATACTAGATTTACAGCTTTATTAAATTAGGAGAATGTTTCTTTAGATAGTATACAAGGGGCTTTGAATCAGGGTGTCCACAGGGGATCCCCTATGTTTAGTTACTGAAATGCTATGATAGTTACTTATAATCATAAAGCCAATGCTGGTAAGGAAATTATGAGTAGAAATTGGAACATTTTTAAGGTGGATGAATATTTACATAGTACATTAGGCCCTGGACCTCACTTTGTGTACAAAATGGGTCTCAGTTTCAAGAACATTTTTGAAACCCCCCTTAGTATAATTCAACCATCTTCAAACAATGTAAAAGGAACTAGGAAATGTGGGAGGTGCAATCAGTGTCCCTATTTTTGGAAAAATATTGGTAAATATCTGTGAACAAGAGAAAGATATTAGGTTAGCATATTGTAATTGTTCAGCCAAGGGGGAGATTTATATCGGGATTTGCCAAACATGTAATAGTTTTTATGTTGGCAAAACAGAACATTAATTCAGGAGAAGGATATGTGAGCATATTTATGCCATTTCCAAGAACAATACTATCAATGCCCTATGTAGGCATATCCACTCATGTCATGCCTTTAATAAATTCCAGTTTTGAATATTAGAGGTGGTACCCTGGGATACAATGAGAGGGGGAGACTGGGTGAAATTGGTTGAATGTAGAGAATTATACTGGCAGCTAAAACCTAATGCCATTTGTGGTAGAGGACTTAATGAATGTGTTTCTATTTTACCAGTACTAAAACATCTTGCTACTCAACTGTAAATTATTTAGTTATAGGAGGTCATTGTTTTTTCTTATATATGTATGTTATGATTTTAGATGTATGTTAATTTTGAATAATGTATTTTTATTCATTATTTTATACATATAAACCCATGTGGTTGTGGCACTTTAAAATGTTTAATGTCATAATTGGCTAACCATTAGTAAATAATTTGTGTGATTTGGATTGTTTAAAAAGGGATTTTTTTCTATTGCTAGACAGTTCCTGTATTGTTGGACAAAAGCGCTTAACCATCTGTATTTAATAACAAAGTGTGTATTTTCCTGGGTCACGCTGACTATATTCACTTGTTTATATGGATTTTACAAGCAACTGTGAAGAACTTGGTGGTACATCACTGACTACTTTCTTTTGGAACTGCTTTGTGGTTGCTCCGGTGTGACGAACAGTCTGTGTGTGTGGTTATCTTAGTTTTCAAATTAAGCTTGGTCATATTATCTTCCAAGACAGTAAGGTGTCTACTCCAGGAGTGTGAGCAGATAACACAGATTGAAGCTGCAGTTAGTAATAATGCTGGACTAAATCCATTAAATAGAAATATCCTATAAAACTATCGATAAAACATTACAAATGAATAAAACATTGTTTCAAACTAAGCCTTTAACCTTAAATTATGAAAGGCTTATTCATAGTTTGAAACAATGTTTTATTCATTTGTAATGTTTTATCGGTTTTTAACTATGTAAACAAGTGATTATATATACATGATATAAAATAATAGTTTTTATACGATACAATGAATTTTGAAAAAACTTGTTTGAGGCATTGTATTGTTTAATTAAATAATTTTATGAATTAATTGATTGTTAAGATTTTATAGTAATTGAAATAACTATGTGATTGGACACAAGTTAATTTTATTTCTATTTAATGGAAACGTTTATGATGCATTCTTTACTCTGATGAAACCCATGGAATAGATGGGTGAAAGCGCTTAGTGTGACATTACAGACTTTGGAATAAACAGTGCTACCGGTTTTTGGATTACTTTGTTATTTTAATTTTAGTTTTGAGTGACTGTGTTTTTTGATAATAATCATTCAGGCCTGATACTTCTCAGGAAGAAAACAATGGATTGTATAGGTCCACGTCTGTTTTCACCATAGCCTGGTATCCCTTAAAGAACTCAAACATTAAGTTAACCAAGTAAAGCAGAAATCCCAACCTCACCAGGACCTATTTAATATAAGGGTAACCCTTAAGGCTAGCATCTTTTTACTATTGTCTGTATTACTAGAACTGTTGTTTATAATACTGTCTAAGGTTTGACACTCTTACACGAGCTACATTGATTAGGTTATATTAGTTCAAGCACTTTTTTTCCAAAATCTTATTGCTAGAAGGAATGCAAACACTGCAGTCATGATTTAGTATCAAAATAGGTTTATATGAGGACAGCATAAAGTATTTGTTTCACTCCAAGACTGGCAGTGTGTTTTATTCCTTAACATATATTTGAACAGGTTAAGTAGGAGATAAAATAAACTTGTTATCTTTTAATCAAAATCATAAGGAGAGTCATATGAGCCTGCTATTTTCTTTAGGAATTGTCATTTAACACCATCTTTTATTTCCTCACAGTTGACTACAGTTATACGACTGTTTCCTTGTTCTGGAAAGAGAGAAAATTGACACATTCTGTATAATTCCATGCTCTGCTCTACTGTAGCTCTCCATTGTCTCCTGCTACATAAAACATGAAATTATGCTTCCAAAGAAATATCTAGAATGCAGCTGTCAAATGAATCTTGTAGCCAGGGAGCATGCTTTTAAAACTATTGTCATACTTCTGGTCCTGTGCCAAGTCTGACCACCAGACATTATGGATATGTAAGAGAGTTCTTCAAATATGTCTGTCATCCCTTCCTTCAAGAATTCAAGTTTCTTATTCAAATACACCTCAATATTTATTTTCAGTCCCTCTATTTCTGCCCTCACATGAGAAGTATTCCTAAGGTCATCAACTGAATCTTACATATTGACATAGGGCCAGATTTGATACAGGCTGCAATAAGTGTACACTGTTCTGAGTGAACAGACAACACAGACATAACACACACCTTATTCCTCATAATTTTAGTTTTCCTACTGATATTCTTGCAGTTTTAAATTTTGACAGGGATTCATAAAGGTTACCACAAAGTGTAGACTACACGTACACTTAGTGTAATCTTTCTGAATGACTAGAAAGCACAAAAAATGTGATAAGAATTTTACTGAATACATATCGTGTACACTTAGTGTAGGCTTTATTGAATCTGGACCATAGTATTTTCTCTTCAAACTTAGTCCAAGTTTCTTGCCAGAGCCCCATTAGATGGATTTTAGTCCTATTCACTATATTTCACTTAAGTTTATCCACATGCTTAACAGATTCAACAGCGCCCCTCCATCTCTAAGCTAAACTGATCAGTATAGTCTTGCACCAATCATACAATGAATCTTCTTTAGATAATAAACTGGAGTCCTGCATTATTTTTGGGGTGAGGGAGGATGCAATCCAATCTAAGAAGAGAGGTTGGCCTGTCAATAATATGGGAAGAATTTGAAGTGACTTAACCATATACTCATGTTCGACAGTGACGTAAATCCTGTTAACTCTGAAAGTGAATTAAATCTAACAGAATAGAAAGTGTGATATGATTGCTTCCATATCAAATATGCCTGCATCTGTTAACACCCACAGCTTGCATAAAGTGGGTGCATCATATTGGGTTAACTTAGGTGTTTTAAAATGACTTGAGCCGCTCTGCACATTTGAAGGGTTTATGACTGGATGCTACTCCTCTTAATAAGTCACAAGCGTAGCCATATTTCCAATTGTGATTTTTTTTAAAGCCATGTGGAAGGTACATGCTAAAGGAGGCATACTTAATACCTTGGTAAAACCCTCTAATACCCACATTGCTTCTATGAGAGTCTGCTGTTGAATCTTCTTTGAGCAGGGAAGAAAGTTTTAAAATCAGAAAGGCCACTGCACTATACCTTGGTATCTGACAGATGGCTGTTATACTTGTATTCTATAGATCCTTTAACAATTTATTATGCCCTCTTACATCCAAGTGAATCCTTGTATGAATGCAATGTCAAGGTTGATTTTTTTTTACATAAGTCAAAGCTCTTCTTTTGTTGGAGTTATTTAAGTCATTAGTGTTCCAAGAAAATGCTGTCATATCACTCTGCTGATAATATCACTACAGCTTTGTCCTGAAAAATAATTAACTTGTGCCAAGCCTTCCCTATGGGATGACACTTTGCAACCCATATTTTTGTAATGCTATACACCCTGGATGTGTAAGAGCTCCTTGAGGATTTTGTAACCTAGTGCCAACCATACTGGGAAAATCAGAATTTTAAAAAAGTAGCAGTTTCCATATGTGTTATCTTTACCTTTGTAAATGGAATAAAAACAGTATATCATGGTCATCGATAAGAGAAAACTGGAAAAATTGAACAACATACAATATATAATATTGCATGAACTATTGCTTCTAAGGTGGAGAAAACAATCTCACAGTTCAACTCTCCTGTCATGAAACAAGAATTACACATCACTATGGCTGCAGTAATACCCTCAGATAATAGAGCTTTGGTGTGTTTTGGCTCTCAGAAGTTGCTCTCCATTCACTATAAGAAATATCTAGTACTCAGTAATGTACTATTTTTAAATTCAGGAAACTCAAGACTGGTGTGTATTATTTAATCTGCACAACAATTTACAACAGAAACTTGACAAATCTAGTATAATTTCTAGAGTATTTGCTCAATACAAGTCTTACAAAAAAAATCCATTATAATCATTGTCGAAAAGACAATGTAACATTGAAAAAATGAATCTTAAAAATTCCTGAGAATTCAGTCAAATGTCAAGCGTGAGCAAAAAGCCTTGCTCCCATTATGCAGTATTTTGGGATTCAGATATGTGTTAGCCACGATGATGACCTCTTTGCATGTTTCTGCAAAGCAATTTGTCTCTGAATAGGAGTTACCACTGCAACACAACACACACACACACACACACACACACACACACACACACACACACACACACACACACACACACACACACACACACACACACACACACACACACACACACACACACACACACACACACACACACACACATACACACACACACGCATTTTATTTTATTTATTTATTTATGTACATTTGTTGACCGGGAGGGTCCGAATGGACATAGGTCCATTTTCAGCGGAGGCCCAGGGAGAAAAGCTCCACAGTTAAAATATACAGACAGTAGTTACATTGGATTTACATAGCAATTAACAATTTGATTAACATAGCAATTAATTACAAACATAGTTACAGATGAAAAACATAGAACATAAGTAGACAACTAGAATCTTTATCTGCAAAGTACATAACAGACATTAACAATTGTTGCAATAAGAAGTTCCTGCTGTATAATAAGTAGTAGGTTTATGAGCATCCAAGCTTGCTATAATCACGGTAGTTAGTGGGGTGGAAAGAAAGGTAGTGGTTGGATGGGGTGGGTGATATTAGAGTGGGAGTTGTAAGGGCATAGCCAGCATGTTTTTAGGCGCACTTTTAGTAAAGTTTTGAAGTGGGTACATGATGATAAAGAGGTAATACACACACACACACATACATACACAAATGCACACATAATGTGTGCATACACACAAACACACACACATAATGTGCGCGCACACACACACACACACACACACACACACACACACACACACACACACACACACACACACACACAAACACACACACACCACAGTCCCGGTACCTGTTTCTGAGTTGTCTGCCCTTAATTTATATCTCCTTTCGTTTCCCTAGGCCATTGTGGAATAATGAGCAGTCCCATTTTGAAAGTCATCTCCTTGGCGGCTGGTACCCCCCCACTCCCCTCGCTGATCCCCATACTAGTTTGTCATTATAGAACCAGTATGGTATCCCCTTTTAGCTAGTGTTTCAACCAACTCCAGTCCTCATATTAGTTTAAATGCCATTATGGCACAAGTGTAGTATCCCTAGTGGCTAGTGTTCACCCCCCCAGTCTACAATCCCATTACTACTTTTAATGTGAGTATACGAATACAACCTTTTGGCAGTGTTCACTACTGCAGCATGTTAGTACCAGCCTTGCTGATCTATACGTTCGAGTGATTTAATAAATCACTCAGCACATAAATGTCTTCCTCAAGGTGGTTCTGGGAGAGAAATAGATGGCTAATTAGCATATTATTTTCTCGGGAGTGCCTCATCAGCATACAGCACAGCCACAGAACCAGTCTTATGCACTGATGCATGTCTTTCTGCTAGACAGTTATGCGGCACTATAGTAGAACAGTCTTTGAATTCAAAAAGATCACTTTGAAGTTTACGAGAAGTGTACACATCATGGTGACCTTTACAAATTCCACTCATTATCTTTGTTCTGCACAGATAAGGTGCAGCCAAACTGACTGAAAATGTTTGCACTATGTAACAGATTGGGCCTGGTGCAAGGTATGCTAGACAAATAAGGAAGCATTGGCAAAGAGGACACATGGGAAAGATGCTGGGGCATCCTTTTCAAGATATATACAGAATGGAGTTTATAGGAGAAGAAACTCTGCAAATCTAAGCAGCCATGTAGTTGTTTTAGTGGCACTATATTGAAAAAAAATGGTAGGGGGTAGGGAATTGGATATCTAACCCAATTTGCAATGTAACAGATTGGATCATTTATAGAGATCAGGCAGCTGCAGCACAAAGTCTGTTATCAGATTTAGTACACCTGAGTTTAAGAGGAATTTTAAGAATGATTTTAGTTATCATTCACAGAAAGACCAGCTGCTCAGTGCTGTGGATAGTAAGGCAGCCATCTTAAAGCAATATGACGAATGAAAATAGTACACCTGAAACACTGCTCTGATGATGGTACAGTTTTATGACAATGCACTAACCTCACCCTGTTATCTATCCAGATGCAGATGCCATTCATTCAGACATTCACTAAGTCCAACGGGATGTAGAAATTAGGTGCTGATGTAGTTCATGGCGTTGGGATAACAGGTATTACTAAAGGTGTCCAAGATTTGAGCTCCTTTATGAAATGTTTAAATGAAGAGAAACTGAAATAGTATGATTAGAATCATGGAGTATATACAGGTAGAGAAAAATCATGCTGTTCAGAACACACTACTCCCATGGTTGAAATCATGGAGTATATATAGGCAGAAAAAAATCATGTTGTTGAGTACACACTACTTCCAGTACCCACACTATTTTATTTAAAATTGTTTGTAAATCATTATATAGTAAAAATGCATACAAGTGCATTTCAGGCTCACAAGTTTAAACTTAAAAAATCAACCCCCCCCAAAAAATAAAACAAGATTGAATGCTACTTTACTTTCTAAAAAGTACAATAAAATAACTATATAGTCATTCTTTAACAAATTATACATCATTAGAACTCACTTTATTTATATTTGCAGTATAGGTTCTCAATCATAAAACCTTTGGTTTGAAAAATTGATAAAAAGTCATAGCCTTACCATTATTAAATCTGCTCCGTATTTTCTAAACATCCTTATCTCAATGTCATTGTTTTCTTCCATATTTTATTAGTCTAAACTCTTTACCTTGCACGACCTTTTCTTGAATATTGTGAAATATATCCGTTAGAGTTCAGTCAGAAAAATATCTTGAAGGAGGACAATGTACTGCAGCAATAATGAGTCAAGCATCTAAGCCTGCAACACTAGTATAGAGGGATAAAACCCCGACTGGATCCCCACTAACCTCAGTTCTAAAAATAGCTTGGAAACTTGATGACACAGGGAAGGAGAATGGATACCTGCATCCTAAGGAAAGAGCATGTGTACAAGGCAGGTCTACACCATGTGATTGCAAAGCCATATGACCAAGTTGCACAAGATCGAATCGTGTAACATTGAAATGGCTTTTCCTCAGGAAGACAATATTTTTTGGAGCGGGTGTTTACCTTTTTCTCCAATGTGGCATGATCTCGGAGTTGTTATATACAATTTGCAGAGGATGCAGCTGTGTTTGTCACTCTACAAAAACACTGTTGTTTATGTTGCTGGCTTCAATGTTCTTCGACTCAGTCTTGTGTGAGTCAGCTATATAGTCCTTTGATCATAGAACCATACAAGGGCATATGACTACCAGTTGATTTGCCTGGTCTTCTCCATCATAAAGCACTATGTTCTTCCTACATATCTGCAATGCATGTCTTTCCAACATAAATAACTGGGAGCCTTAAACATCGCTTTAGTGAAATATTACTCAAAAGCTGCTCACCACATCTGATCAATAATATGATAAATCAACAAAAAAACTGTAACCCTAATGCTCCTATTTAGCAATCCTCCCTATTAGATCCACTTTTTAGAACATCATGCATTTTTCCTTTTAAGGGGCCCTTTATTTAATATTCACTACTGATCGCTTCTAGTAAGCTTTATTGCAATAACTACGCTCTGAAATAACCATCACTAACTAGACCTATAATAACAGGACTTTTATAAACATGCATTCCTTCTGCTGTTCAGTGACATACAGCTGAAAGAGACGTCAATTAATAGACAAACAATCATTAAATCACACTAATTCCTTTCTCTCTGAAATGATTGTCTTGTATAACACTTCCATTCTTGTACTTTTTACTCAAAGATATGCACAAGTTATAATTATGAACTGAAACAGTCAGTCAATATTCATCTGACCATGAACAGACCTAGAGATTTATATTGACAAAGATATCACATAGTGACGCAGTATAAAAAAGTGATAATTCAACTCAGTGTTTAAGATTATCTGATCAACCCCAGAAACAAGCAAAATCACCTTCTCCCAGCCATCAATGATTCTTGCCAATGCATAATCCCACATTTAAAGAAAGAGTATGTTTTGGGGAGTCCTTGGTATATTGTGGTTATTGCGTCTGTTGATTTAGTCTATTAATGGGTAAAAACCTTCTGTGAATTGAGGGCAGATTTTCCTTAGAATATTGAATGCATTACTCTCGGTCACATTAAACATTAAACATTGAAAATTATGACCTCTGTCCAGCACTCTATGAGGAAAAACCTTGAAAATGCAACATTAATTCTGTAGATATTTTACATTTTACGGTTGAGATGTTTATCCTGAAATATCATGGTAACAAAAAAAGTTTTCTGCCATCTGTCATGCACATTTTTTTCCAGAACATCAAATGCATATGCTTTTTCAAAAACTATGTTGCAGCAAGGACCATAATAATCCTGGGTTACCCAGCAGCTATGTCTGCTTCTGATGAAAGAAATCAATAATCAAACTCAATGTCAGTGCTTATTCAGAGAAACTGGTACAAATCACAAAGTTTTATTTCATGTAGTTGACACAATTCAACCCTTCTTGTCATTCTGAGATCCCTGTTACACAAAAGTTCTCTCTCTAAACTTTATATTTTAATTCAAACAGTTTATATCTAGCTGCTGCAAACTTTACAGGAAACTCCAGACATTTCTTCCTCACTACTTCTTTCTTTCACAGCAAGGACAAGTGGTGTTGGCTTGCACTAAGAACTTTTTGACATGTTTTTTTTCTATTTTGTGATCAAGGATTTGTAGAATGTTACTCAGTTTTGTTGAAATCGTTAGAAGCGCTGACTATATGGCATCTAATGATAGCTCCAGGTTTGCACCAAAGTTAAATCTGAACTTTTCTCTACTTCTGTCTTACGAATCTTACTTGTAACCATGTTGATCTGCAAACACATACCATCTGTGATATGATTCAAACCTGTACCTATGTGAGCAATTTCCTCTTTTCTTGACAATATAACATAGCCTGAATCCACCATTTGTTTATCTACTTTTTGTCAACTTATATGACTACAGCTGTAAAAACGGTTCAGTTTTCCACACTTTTACCAGGAATAAATGTACAGATGCCTTTATTCTGAAACATCACATGATCTCTCAATTTATGTAATTTGTTTTGAACATAATTTTCTGACATAAATGAATTGCAACTTTTTTGGTGAATGCTGTATCTTGAAGAATAAAAAAATAAGCATTCAATTTTTTTTTTAATTTCATTTAATGTTTCATTCAATTATCTAGTTAATAAAATTAAATTTGTTAAAACCCAACTATGTTGCTCACACCCTTTTAGTGCTGGTCTCATTATCTGAGGTGCTTCATTAGCATACATGCCATTAAGCTCTGAGACATCCTATTTATATGTAGGTCTTGTCTGGTCAATTTAGAAACATTCAGACCAGTCAGTCCTATGTTTGATTTTGTTATGCTAAAAATAAGTCATCTAGTTTCCAAAATTAAGCTCTAAGGCATCTTCTTCAGACCTTAATCTTTTTATTTGTTCTATCCTTGACCATGGGCTGCCAAGATAAGACCCTGATGGAGACCACTAATAACATGTTCTCTTACCTAAGCTCATCAATGGCATATTGTCAAGCATTGACATTCACTCATCAGTATGTACCAATCTATGTCAGCTTATCAAAAAACCATAGTGTTGAAACCAATATTGTTGAGACCATAGGGTTGACAATTAATTTTATTGAAAACCTGATATAAAGTTACACAATAACTGCAAACAAACCAAACAATGTTGTTGCAGGAGAAAGAGTCCCCCTGCACCCCCATGTACCCTGCTAATTATTTATACCAACTCTGAGATAGCACTACAGTGGAGACAAGGGCAAAATTCCTGAAACTCACTGTACTGTGATCTCAGTCAGACTGGTTTCCAAACCTTATTGTTGACCACATGAGTTTTGATAATTTGGTGGTTCAATAAACTGACATAGATCCATATATACCATGGTCTGCTTACCTACTTCCTCCAGATCACCACACTTGTTTTCTTCCTTGTTATGACTAGGCAGGCAGCTTATTTTAATCTCTTTCCTGGATCTATCTGACATGACCAAATGGCCACAAAATAGAAACCCAGTCTGTTGAGACAAGACCATTGAACAATACATTTGTCAAAAGCTGACTGTCTCGAAATTCAATTAATTGAATTGGAATAATTGGTGAGCATCTCATACATTATCATACAGACATGCTTTCTATACAAATCTAACAGTTAGTTTTGTACATTATGATACTGTATTGCAGACTTCCTTTTTAACAGGTGTGAAAGGAGAGACTACTTCTCCTGGTATGCATAATATGTGGTCAGTATATATGTGCATTCAGACTGAATTATGCACAGACATCTGAGCTGCTGGCTATCTACTGCAATTGGATGAGTTGAAATTCAAGGAAGTTAGCTTTCAACAAATGGATTGGTCTTGATGTAGTGGGTTTCAATAATGTGACGTTCAATCATGCTATATAGATGCAGTTCCTCTTGCTCCACAACTTCCATTTTTCACTTACCTGACAGAACAAGTTTCAGCTCTGTTCCTGTGTTTGCATTGACTATTTGCCTGCCTGTCACTAAGATGGTTACCAAGATGGGGCGGCACAGTGGTGCAGTGGTTAACATTGTCACCTCACATCAAGAGGTTCTCCGGTTCGATTCTCGGCTGGAGTGCCTTCTGTGTGGAGTTTGCATGTTCTCCCTGTGTTCGCGTGGGTTTCCTCCGGGTACTCCGGTTTCCTCCCACATTCCAAAGACATGCATCTGGAGTATTTCTCCCCGGGCCTCCGCTGAAAACAGGGTCTGTGGAACCTAGTCGGACTTTCCCAGTCAACAAATGATAAATAAATAAAAAAATAAAATCTCAGTGGCAAAGTCAAGGTTTCTTTGCCAAGTAATTCTCTATGTCTTTATGACTGACTCACATACATTCGTATACTTTTATCATTCTCATAATGCTCTACCTGTCTTTTCTCCTTCAAACTTGATACTTCCCTTCGCCTTGTTGTACTAATAATAGTGCATGTCTGGAAACCATATGATACTCTTGCTATCATAAAATGTTTGGCACATTACACAGCCTGGTAAAATAAATAACCCTATTCATACTGCAGACTACATAACATATAAAAATCCATCTGAGGGAAGATTTTTGAAAATGTCAGTCTTCTTTTTTCTTTTAGGGTGTCTGCAAGATTGGCCTAAAGTACTCCCTTCTTGCACTGAGTAGGAAAATTTCTTCCAGAGATTCATAGGTTCAGAGCTATATGCTAGGCTAACAATCACTGGGGTCTTTATAATCCTAGCCATTCACCCCAAATGTATCCCACTGGCTATTTTGCCATAGAGGTTACTTTTTGAGATATATGGTAGTTAGGGCATAATTTAGCAGCTGCCTCAGTCCACCAGACCCATAGGTGTCAGACCAGGAGTGAAATTTCAATTTCCCATTTGTTGGCCAAAGTTATCCTTGAATAAGATTCGGGAAGGGCTCTGCTTCAAATGGATGGAAAGCCTATTCCCAAGAATGGGAATTCTCTGAGAGAAATACCAATCCATCCAGCAGGTCCTAATTACATTGCAAGGAAAGCTTAAACCCTTTGAATTAGTAGTTCTGATGCTTAGTCCAGTTATTCAAGAGCCAGGCTTCACTGGTCTGGGTGAGAGACCACCTGCATTTTCATTCATCAGTGAGCCTTGTTAGCACATTCATTCCACTCTTGGAGGTAACAGTTGGGTACTATGGAATGAGTGAGTCTACAAATCCTATAGACTGTTTCCCCCACAGCTGACATGCTATAGTATGGCAGCTTCCGGAGTCACATCTATTCTACCTCATATATCAATTACCCAGGCTGAGCAGTGCATCACTAGCAGCATGTGGATGCCAGGTTCTTTACCTTTAGTGAGACACACGCACTTCTGCAGATGTCGCCAGTCTCAAAATAAGGATGGGTGAAATGGTGTCATATTCTCTCCACCATCCTTATCTGCCAGGTCATTGCCGCAGCTGTGCCACTAGGCAAACAGAGGTAGTCTAGGTCATAGTCAAGGCTTTATCAGTCTTATTAATGTATTTGCAGCATGAACTGATTCGCACAGTGACTAACTGTTTACTGGCATTTTCTGCACTAATGTCTTAATGTTGTTTCCTTTCCAATAAATAAATGTATAACAGTATACAAGTCTCAGCAGAAAGTAAGTTAATAAAACATATTACATATATTACTTTTCTGGATCTCAATGCAGAATAGTGAGTTCAAATTATAGCTGTTGAAACGGGTCTACTTCACATGGTCGACTTTTCAGAAAGTCGACTTTCATATGTCCGACACCATATGTTCGACCTTCGGAAAGCCGACCATGTAAAATAAACACATATAACACAACAAACACTTACCCTAAACTGTTAACAGGCACCCCATGTGGGGAGCTCTGCCCCCACACTCCCCAGTAACTTTAATATACCAATTCCAAGATCGCACTACAGTACGGAAGCGGGAAATTTTCCCCATTCCACACTGTACAGAGATAGCAGTTCCCCATGGTCGACTTTTCAAAAGTCGATTATATGGTCTGGACCATACAAAAGCCAACGTTCTGAAAAGTCAACCATGTGTAGGGGACCCGTTGAAATAGATATCATATTTAAAACGTGCAATATATAGTCCCCTTTCCTTTAATCTTGTACTGTTGTTCAACAGTATCAATCTTCAAATTGGTGTATTTCCTTACATTGAATTAGTCTTAAAAATAATTTATGTTAGAAATGAACAGTTTCAGAAATTAACTCTTCAGTAACAAGCCTAAACCCAGAGTGGCCCCTATCTGCAAAAACCAGCTCAACTACATGAAAAAAATAAAAATAAAATTAAATGATGTGAGGAGTAAATGTCCATAATACCTGAACAAACAGATGTAACAGACTATAAAATATGCATTTTTCTGGGGGTGCAACAGTCTCTGCATCACTAATTAAACTCCCTATAGTAACACAACAGTGGGATAAGGGAAACTACCCTTCTGCAGTACAAAGAGAGATGTGCATTATTTCTGAAAGACAACAGTACATTGAAACATGGAGTTTAACCTATTTGCTCTGTTCACAGTCTGGACATTAGCATGAACCTAAACAGTAACCTTAAAAGTAAATTAAACTAATGACATAGCACACCCACCTGCACCTGTGATGTAAAGGGATACAGCCTTGACTACAGCCCAGGCAACTCAAGTTCAGACAGTAGCTCTGGTACTTATTGATGGACAAATTGAGGATGGGAGCATCCATGCTGTGAATGTAGGTGTATGTTTTTATGAGGCAAGGATGTGGCTGTGCATAACACAGATGCGTGGGTGATATGCCAGAATAGCACATTCCCTGTGTTGGTATGGGTGCACATGGGACAATTGTCCATATGGGAAAAACACTCCTTGGTAGCAGTGGGATGCTGCTCTAGTAAGCTTCAAATTCTTCACTAGCCTGAACATGGGTTGTAGTTAGTCAAGGGGTGTATATCTGGCTTTGGAAGACCTAATGAACCTAGTGGAGAGTTTGAGAGCAATCAATGCCCAGCTGCAAGGAGCCAAAAATGCTAAGAAAATAAATAAGATATAGCATGTACAGATGCACCTGCAACATATAAGAATAGCCCTCTTAAGAGGTATCTGGCACACACCACCTACTGTGGATTGTAGCCTTATGTCAGATTACAGACATGCATAGTTTCCTCTACAGTTTATAGTTATGGTTTTGATGATGTGTACTTATGCATCCCTGTTTTAGTGGGTAGTGTCTGGCCTGTGTGATTCTCTGTAGCCACAGTCAGAGCTATCTGGCAAACATTATTGTATAGTATTGAAGCAGAATTCAGTAAAACTACAATGCCAAAACAGCATTTTGCAATGAATCTAAAGTAACTTTACATTATATGCTAGAGTTTACATGGACCTATGTGTAATGATAGTTTTGCGTCAATATTAGTATAAAATGTTGCACTAACAGTGACATTATATAATGTTGTATCACTGGTAATGCCACTCTACTGTGATTTATGATATTGTATTGTTGTTATGTATACATAATGTAATGAGAACACTAAACATTTGTATCTCATAACTTGTACTTCTGTACCCATGATAGTTTCATAGATGAAAATACGACAAAACAGTCCTGTACAAGGAGCCTGTTCAGAACAGCATAAAATGTATCACAAAACAGATGAGGCTCACCATGGCAGATATGATAAAAATACGTTTTAATCACTGCAGTACAAAGTAAGTGCTTTCACGTCTATCCAACGCTTCATCAGACTTTAAAACAACTGCAATCAACAGACACACATTTAAATAGTAATGCATATACATATCAGCCAATCGTTGCCCACTTAATTACATCACATATGCCTCAAGTAAATAAATCTATGAGAAAAGGAAAAGGTAAGCCCTATTTGCATAAGAATCAGGGTAATAGTGTGAGTGCTAGTAATATTGATCAACGAATGAATGTTAATAGAATAACAATTCCTTATTCTAATAAAAATTTGAAAATTAAGGAAGTTATTAACAAAAATTGGGGTATTCTAACCACCGACGATAGGAATGCTGAGACAGTGGGAATGAGACCCAGTTTTTCATTTAAAAATACAAAATCATTGAAAAGGTTGTTGTGCTATGAGAACAATATGAAGGGACTAACTCCATCCATTAGACAGGGCACCTTCCCTTGTAGAGGGTGCAATCATTGTGTCTGTATGTCTGGAAGTGATTGTTTTATACATCTAGACACAGCTTATGAATATAAGCTTAATTTTTATGCTGACTGCAAATCCAGAGACTTAGTATATATAGCTGTTTGTCAGATATGCTTGTGTTTCTATATAGGAAAAACAAATGGAAGCCTTCAAGAGCGTGTCAGAGAACATATCTATGTGATTAATAGAGAAGATGATCATAATGCTTTGGCTCAACATGTCTTGAATGTGGGTACGTCACATAAATTTAAATTTAGTGTCTTAGAACTGATTAGAAAAAACAGTAGACTGGGGGACATTAAGAACTATACTGAGCAGCGTGAGAACAGATGGATAATTAAATTGCAGGGTTATAAGGGACATGGTCTCAATGAGAAGGTGACTCTAAAACCGTTTTTAGCAGCGCGCCCCTATACACATTAGTATATAGAGGTACATATGCGTTATTTATTTATTCAGATTTATATGAATTTATATGAGTTCATATTTTTATTAATAGTTTACTTACATATGCCCCATCAATATAGTTTTATGAAGATGTTCTGAACACATTATTTTGTTTTGTTGTGTGTTTTTTAAAAAAATGGGTTGCGGCATATGTGATGTAATTAAGTGGGCAATGACTGGCTGATATTTATATGCATTACTATTTAAATGTGTGTCTGTTGATTGCAGTTGTTTTAAAGTCTGATGAAGCATTGGATAGACGTGAAAGCACTTACTTTGTACTGCAGTGATTAAAACGTATTTTTATCATATCTGCTGTGGTGAGCCTCATCTGTTTTGTGATACATAGTTTCATAGGTATATATGAAGTTCATTGCCATGGACAGCAGTACCAGTGGGAGATTAATAGCGTACCCGTATCAACTAAATTTTAGTAGGAAAAAAGTACTCCTCTTTTTTTTTTTTGAAACTGAAGTAAATGGCTTTCTTGGTGCAGATTGTGCCGCTACTGCTTAGCATTTTGTGCCCAGGGCAGCTGCCCCTTCACTCCACCCTAGCTATTCATCTCAAAGGAAACCATGTGGTCAGATAACCTGCAGCTTGTTAACTGGGAATGTCTGTAAATATCAAAATGCTATAACTGCACTCTATCCAACATAGTCTCAATTCACAACTAGCTTTTCCCACTACAGAAGCAGAGTCTCGGGTAAAGATGCACCTTGGTTAGATACTGATCTGAGAAGGCAAATTAATAAAAAGGGATAAAGCTTTACTACAATGAAAGAAACACAATAAAAAGTAAACTAAAAAAAATTTCAAAGGCAGTGACAGATTACTTACAAAAATACTAATAAGGCCAAAATTACCTGCTTGGCCTTATTGCAGACTAACATAGAAACCAGAAGATTCTAGCTAGTCACTAGGGATGTTAATGCCATCCTTATGTTTTCAGAAAAATTCCTTGGAAGCACAAGGAAGCATACAAAATGTAAACAATATTATGGAAAAATAATCTTTTCCACCATCTCCTTCATTTAAGCTCTTTAAAAATATTCCATCTCTCACCCCCTCAGCCATCACTTTGCTTATGTTTCCTACCCACCTTTCTACTTTAACACAATCTCTAGGAAAGATATTGAATAACTTTTTTGGTGGAGGTGGAGCAGACTACCACTACTATTCTGACTTTAATCTATTACACCCATAACTACTAAGTATGCAATGCCAGTCTAAGTCAACTATTAGTACATATTTTTAACCTTATGTTCACAACCAACTCCATAATACCCATTTTCAAAAACTCTTTTATTTTTCCCTTTCCCAAGGTAACTACCCTTGCTACAACCAATGACTGTAGGCCAATTACTAATTCCTTATCTATTACAAAAATTTTTGAAAATCTTATTGATAGAAACATTTCAGTGTATTTATTCCAATGTATGATATACTAAACAGCAACGTAGAATTACCCCGCTATAGTACCTTAACAACACTAGACACTCTGCATAATCAAATCTTCAAAAATATTGATAGGAGCTTACTTCCTGGGAGCTATTTTTTTAGATTTCAAATGATCATTTGAATCTTTAGATGATCAGCTATCACTTTAGCAGCTAACTAAAACAGACGTTGAGGAGAAGATACACCAAAAGTTCACATATTACCTCCAACAATGAACTTTTCTAATCTACCTAAATAATTTACATACAGAAATAGGAAGAACATCTATAGGCAGACGCTTTGTTGGAATGAAAGTGAGGGGAGAAACTGGTCTGGGTGAAAGATGTTATGGGGGATGTAGGGAAATGTCAGTCAGTCAGTAATACAGAAATAAATGCTGAGAGTGCATTTATTGTGAGAGTTGAAGTACTTCAACGTTTTATGTGGGGTATAAGCTGAAGGAAGCCATTAGTTTAGCAAGTGGTTTGCTACAAATGTAGCACAAAGATACTCCCTGACATGTTGAGCAGACAACTTTAAAATGAGTTGGTCAGATATGTAACTAGCACATTGCCAAGAAGCTACTTGTCAGCACACACATCTTCAGTAATGACATTTGAAACACATAATATTTTGCTTCAAACCAATCCATTAAAAATCATAGATCTAAATTAGATCTAAATGGTATACCCATTCCTACAAATGAAGTACAAAAATATCTGAGGATTGTTTTAGATAAGAGATTGTTACCCCACATATAGAACAGAAACTAGACAAAATCCTGTCTGTAGAATCTCAAATGTACTCATACCAGAAGTGAATTTTTCTTTTGCCAAAAACATGTTTTTTTCCCATGCTCTGAATATAAAACTTACCATTCTAAATTGCCCCCAAAATATACTAATACCCAACAAATAACAGAAAATAAAATAGGTAACGATAATTGTTGTGGTATCAGGATCACTGTATTGCTATAAAGGTAGCCAAATAGTTGAATGTGTAAGCTGAAGCACATATTTCATTCTTATGTATAATCTAGTAACTGAAATCAATTATCCACTCATGAAGTCAACTATACTAGTCAGAACAACAAATTACATCTTAAAAGGACAGGGCAAAGAGCAGCTATGCAAGCCAGCATATACACTACCAACAACAGAAAGATCCTTCCACTAAACACCCCCTGTGGTATGGAAAACGTTACCAAACATATTGCATAGGATAAGCAGACTCATATACTTTAGATGGCTATTAGAGTAACATGTTAAAAACAAGTATAAATGCAACTGTTTTAGGGATATGTGATTATTCCCACACAGCAAATCAAGCACCTATAGTAATTTTGCAGCCAATTTTTGAGCAATGTGCAGCCAATAATGCATAACAGTGTTCACCTAATCAACAAGAAGCTATCTGTGTAAATATTTTTCTTCTACTACAGTGTGAGTGAACTACTGAGTCAGCTTTTCGAGTAGTTGGCATTTGTGTGTGGGTAGGTGGTAAATTTTTTGCTAAGGTCTGCTATTCCTAGCTCTAAAATAAGTAACAGGAATGTTTTTTTACACTCGAACGCCTTGCCACTGAATAGTACCAGTTTAAACTGTTTAATAAAATATTGTATTAGAGGGCGCCCTGGAGTATTCTCAGCCTTGTATATATTCATAAATGGCAACAATCCACATTCTTGTCATTTATAGTATTGTAATGTTGTAATATTAAATCTATCTTATCAAAACCAGACTCCATGAAACTCCAGAGTGGGCTCTGTCATGGGTCCAGCAGAAGGGCAAGATGCTCTTTTGCAGCATTCTTATGGTCACCAGTGCTGATATCATTATTATGTATGTATGTATGTATATATATATAGATATATATATATATATATATATATATATATATATATGTGTGTGTGTGTGTGTGTGTGTGTGTGTGTGTTTATTCATAGCCTTTGTTCTTTGAAATGCACCATACAACAACTATTCTTTCCACATGATTAAGCTATTCTTTCATTTGGAATGTTTTTGGAGTATTTCATAATTCCTTATGGCCAATGATACTCACCTTTGAATATACTTCTGCCTTTTATATTATGAGGTATCTTAATCTGTCAAACTTTTTATTATTTGTGTCAAACATATAGTTGTCTGACTTGTACTAGATGCCCCATGTAAAATACTTTGAAATGTGAGTACAAATTGTGGAGTACACATGTAGTTTTGATTTACCTCTGTTGGTTTATTTTCCACTCTCTTTTCTATGTGAAGATTTTCATATGCTTTTATGAATGTTATTTTCGTTAAATTCTGTTCTTCCTAATATGTTGATATGTTTATATACCATAATCTTCTGATTTTATTTTCTTTAATTTCCAGGTATCTTGGTATATTGGCTTGCTATTGCATACCTTCACTATTACCATTTCAGGCAGCTGTGAACCTATACCTGTTAAGTGTTCAGATTTTTGCAGAATGTCCAGATATTTGCCTTATATTTTTGGTGTGTTTTTTATAAAATTGTGATTTTCTGGCAAATCACTAGCACGGCTTAAAGATTAAAGTCAGAAAATAATGACAGACTTTCATGTTTCAGAATTCATACTCCAGAAAATGCATGCTAAGATAAAACTTGTTATGTTATCAACTTTCTAAGTTTGTAAGATCAGTATTTAAAAATCTTTCCTATTTTTGGGCCCCCCATTATTTATGCCTTTGTCCGGATTTCTTACTCTAAGAGGCTAAGAGGTATGCATGAACCTCCTGTTGAATCCGAAGGCTAGCACATCAGGATCACAGTGAGCTCTCACTTGTGCTGCACATGGTATTTGAATACACAGTTGCACTCCTTGCTGACAGAATCAGAAACCTTATAGTCTTCCTGCATAAAGGCACAATGATCTGAGATCTGCAGACCGTCATGATGGTGGTAATTTAGTAACTTTAGCTCATCAGAGGTTGAAAAGGAAGGGGGAATTTGTTCAGGCTGAACTAATAATCTAGAATACAAAATCACCAATTTATATCCTGAATCTGCTGTAGTTTGTTTTACCTTGATTTTTACTCATTCCATATGGATTTTTTTTATTATTAAAAAGGATTCTATGTAGAACTAGGAAAAAAAGAACAAATAATGGCTTATGAATCTGTGAATGTGTATAAATATATAAAGACCAGTGTCAGTTTGTTGCCTTGTTTACAATATGTGTGTGTGTGTGTGTGTGTGTGTGTGTGTGTGTGTGTGTGTGTGTGTGTGTGTGTGTGTGTGTGTGTGTGTGTGTGTGTGTGTGTGTGTGTGTGTATGAATTATGAACCTTTTGAATAGTGTTGATAGGAATCAGGGTCTATATCAGGACATCGAAGTATTAAAACTTTGAATGTTCTGATTTTGAACACTATTCAGCGAACGCTAAGAATAGCGAAGCTGCAGAACAGCATGTTTTTCAAATAAGTACCCTGAGCACCCAACCCAGATCCTTTGTGGAAAGACACTTTACTAAACTGAACTGAGAAGTGTACAGTATTACTGAGTTTCGCAAAAGACGTAGTGGCATATGAGGTTTTTTTTTTTTTTTTGATTGTAGATATCTCCATCCAACAACTGCAAGGCAATAATCAATGAAACTAGTCACCTGAGAGTCCCCTCTTATTGAAGAAGTTTATAGACTTCTTCCATCTTGCTTCTTTGCTGTGCCATAAAATCTAAATAACTAAATAAAAATAATGATTTTAGTTTATCACTTTTTAACTTAATAGGAGATCAGCAAATAGGGTAAATGTCTTACAAGGCAGAGGCCATAGATAAAATTATGATTTTTAACAACTAGTACCCTGCTTAGAAAAGACAGACAAAGAGAGACTGATTTTTGATATCCGTAAGATCAGGGAAAGGATTGACATTTACATCTATGCTACAGGAGAGGTCTAGGGCCACTCAGATCCCTAGGTACATAAACACCAGTACTGTTTCAAAGGTCAGTCACTTGAAATTCTAGATGTTAGATAATGCTTCATTTGTTAATGAAAAAAAATAATCTTGCCATTTTTCAGAGCGAGTCATAAATACGTAGAGGGTTGAGAGGGGATGAATCATATCTTGTGCCAATATAATGGCTGATATGGGGTTCTTCAAGCCACAGCATATAAACCATGAAAAAGGGCTGGCAAAAGCCTTTAACTTGATCCCTTGACTGAAATGATTTGTCATGCTGACCATCTTCAGAGCAGAAGACCACTAAATCAAAGAGGAGTGGGATAACAGGCAGTGTTAACATGTACCTATTAGGAAAGAAAATTGAGGGGATAGTAAATCAGTGGTACTTGCATACTCTGAAGAGTTTGTATTCAAGAGATTTGTCTTCCTTATCAAAGAGTACTAGAAAATTCTGGAATTTGTTAAATGGTACAAAATGAATTCTGTTCTAGAAAAAGAAAGGCTTTTTGAAAACACAGTAACAAATCATCAGAATCAGAATGATTCCTAAGCCTTTGCTGATGCCTCTGGACACTGAGCCAGAGCCGGATGTAATTTGAACTCCTCTCCTACTCTTAATAATACCCTGGCGATTAACTGGAAAAAGATCTGGTAGAATGTGTTTCAGTCTATTGGCGAATATATTTGCAAAGATTTTCACTTTTGCATGTATCAGTGACATTGCTCAGATTAATACTATCGCATCTACATTTCAGAAAGCAAAACAACTTTACCTGTTAAGTATCCAAGACAATGGAGCCCACACTCCACATTTCTTTACAAAATTTGTTAACATCTTCGATGAATAATTCTTCATACATCCACGCTTAAAAACTGGAAGAAATAACTGACTAGGCTAGTCCCCTCCATTTTTGAACACCTCTCCAGAAGAGTGAAAACCCAAGCAAAACCTGAGGATTTTGAACATGCTCTCAAACTTTATCTTCTTAAGGTAGCCTGGATTACCTGTTACCACGGCAAATGGTTAATGCCAACTAACAGCTCAAGTAATCAATACCGCACTTAGTAATGTCCTTGAACCTGAATCCTTATGAGTTATTCTAAATATTATCTGATGTTCCCTATTGTATATAACTCTTGCTTACAGCTTATGCTTTTTAACCGATGCATTTGTACTTTTGGATAAATCCTGTTTATTGCCAATGAATTGCATTGAGGCTTTTGTGTGTTAAGACTTATGTGTGTTTTTCCACACACAACGAACAGTTCAGAAAAGATAAAGCACAAACATAATCCAAGTCCAAGTACAAAGCCAGCTCTTTATTTTCGATCTGGTACCTCGGCCTTTCGCCTTCCTGGCTTTGTACTTGGACTTGGATTATGTTTGTGCTTTATGTGTGTTTTTCTATGTTTATTATGTATATTATATTATTTATGAACTGCTGCTCACTGAGCCCCAGCAGTGGCTAAAATGGGTTAATGAACCAGTCCACCTACCTGGTAAACAAATAGTATAAATAAATAACTAAAAATAAATATGATTTTTTTAAATCTGGCATTAAACTATCACATGTAACTTCCCAGCAGCTAAACATGATATAACTAAGCCAGTGTTGTCCAGACACATTGTTTTAGCCAAGAAATCATAGTCTAACACTGAAATAACAGGCATGGATATATTAATTAAACACTGCAAACATGTTTTGACTGCTATTCATTTAGCATTTGCTGACTGATCAACAAAGGATCATTGATTTCCTTACCACTGCTGTCCTTATGACAACAGATGGTGAGAGTGATCTCTTGGAATTCCCTTCTGACAATGATGGGGAAATTGCCACCGCGAGGTTAGGTCAGATCAGTGACCCAAATGCAAAAGCTGTAGCATTCCAAGTTTTTATGAATTTGGTTTGTAACTCATACTTGGTAGCTTCTTTTAACAAAAAAAAAATCTGTTCTAGTATGGATTTATTGTTATAAGCTTTGTTCTTATAATGCCTCCGTAGAGGTATGATTTGTTTCTGTCTTTGTTAATTTTCTCCCAATGCTTTGGGTATCTAATAGTGTGGCAAGAATGGACTGCATTCCTGATACAGGGCAATATTAGAGTTTAAGAAATTATTATTGCTTAAGTCTTTGATGTGTGAAAAAAGTGCTCTACCCAGCTCCTACAATGCACCCAGGATTCCCTCCTTCTGCAGTTCATATGAGTTACATGTATTGGTACAATTTTTAAATATGTTTGATAGTTCATTTTATTAGCCCTGTTGTTGCTACTAGTGTTGGACCTGTCTAGGCATCTTCGTTCCATTTTGCTCTACTTTCTGCTTGCAAATCTTGGTAATTTATTAATGTGTCTTTCAGTAAGTAGGACAGTGCAGTTGCTGTATGTAGCTATTTTAATAATTGCTGCTTCCTTTGTCCTTTATTCTTGTTTTACAGCATCTGGCTTTTCTTGCTTTTATAATTATAACTGATGAAATGGGATGGCCCATACAATTAGAACTTCCATTTTTTTGTAGTGCGTTGTGGTTTATATTTCTCATGTTGCAATTACAGGAACCTCAAAACTGAGTATGAGCTTAAAATAGCCTCTAAAAACAAAATAGCTGTAAATCTTTATTTTCCTATCTCAGGAAATTAAGAACTGAAACTTAATGGTGTACATAGCTATACCACAATAATACTACACTTTCTGACCCAAAGGAAATAGCTAATATCCTACCTAATAAATTTGGTGCAAATTTTACTCCACCAACAATTACAGCTATTACACAATTTTAAAAATTCCAAACATTACTATGGAATATGCTTTTCAACCATCTCAAAACTAAGGGCCTGGATAACATACCTGGTTACCGAATTATGAGTGCCAAATATCACCTTTCTGAACTCCCCTCTTTAATCTAAACATAACCACTGCTTACATATCTGAAAGCAGGAAGAAAAACATTTAAATACCATTACACAGGGGCAGGCCAACCACAGACCCTAGTAACTATAGAACTGTTAGTCTCATTACCATCATATGTAAAATTACTGAGTGCTTTACGTCAAACTTAATTAATCTGGACATTGAAAATCTCTTAACCTTAGCCCTCCTCAATTTGGCTTTGTCAGAGGAAGGTCCTGCCTCTAACCTCTTTAATTTCTTTGAAAAAGTAATTGATTCATAAATCAAACTGCACAAGAGTCACTCGCTCCAAAGATCTTAACCTAGTCTCTGACATGAACAAATCATGGTGGAGCGGTAGATACATCTCCCAGAGACTGCCACTTCTCTGGAACAAGCTTCCAGTTCACAAGAAACAGATCTCCATTCTGACCCTTTTTAAATGTAACCTAGATCATTGGATGCGGGACCGCAAATTTACTCCTGGGGTGGCACCCACATCCTTCATGGACAGAGACAGTCAGTATTATTTACAATAGAATTTTGCTCACCTAACCAGTGACAACTGGGGCAACTCAGGATAAATATGGCCAGGCTTGTAAGGACTCTAGGGCCATTAGCCTTGTAACCTTCTATGACCTATGGACCTTTGAACTGAAGCAGTGGATAGTGGTTATGCAGTGCATACAGCATATCTAGACCTGACCATGACCTTTGACACTTTTCAGCATGCAGGCATTATTAACAGACTTCGAAATCTGAATATAAATCCTTATATTGTGTGGTGGATAGCTAAGTGGTTGTCTGCCAGAACCCATGTGGTTAGAGTCACAGGTGCAACTTCTGAAAGCAAGAAAGTTACCACAGGTGTATACACTGCTCAGTTTTGGGCCGTCTCCTATTTGTCAGGTATTTCTAAGACCATTCTGACCTATGGTTAAATAAGTTTGCAGACAAATGTAAACTGGGTATTGTTATTCAATCTTCAACTTAATCACAATTGCTCAAACATGGACTAGACAATACTAACAATCGGAGCAAAGGCAATGGACTTAAATTAAATGTAAAACATGTAGCATAGTTCATTTTGGTATAAAAATTGCTTCAATTATGGTATAGGAGAAGTACCCCTCCAGTTAAACACTGTTTCAAGGGATCTTGACATTCATGTTGATATTTTTATCATTTGACCAATACGTCTCCATAGTAGTTCAGAAAGCCTTTTATCTGGACCATCTAATTGTAAACACACCTCCACTAGATTCAAAGAAGTCTTAATTTCCCTTTGTCCCTATTTTATCAGGCCTGTTACTGAATGTAATGAATACAATGCACCTTTTGGCATATATTTCTATAAACATATCACACACCTTAAGAGATTACAGAGATTCATAACTAAAAAGATCAATAGTCTCAAAAATTAGTAAGTTATCAAGAGAGAACAGTAGACCTTTCTCTGTACTCAGTCACTTACAGTTTCCTCCTTGGAATATCTGACCATATTTAACCTTATGTTCCACAGCAAAACAAATGGAACCTCAAATGCTCCAAAAAAATGCTAAGCCTTCATCAGTAGGTAAAGAAGACATGCTGCAATGATAGATTCATTTTCCAACATATCTTTCATCTATGGAACAAACTCCACTAAATGTCAATTAGAGTAGGAACCTTGCAACTTACAAGGTTGTTCTTCTTCTTTCTGATTTCCCCAGTTAGGGGTTGCCACAGCAGAACTCCAGTCTGCTAATGATTGGCAGTAGATTTTCTACAGGTGCTGAGGTGCCAGCTCAACACCCAACCTTCAGCGAAGGCACATCCATTGTACGCATGTCTTTTGAATACCACTCAACCGTGAGGAGGACATGCAGACTCCATGCAGAAGGTGCTCCAGCTGAGAATCAAACGGGAGAACCTCTTGCTGTAAGGAAACAATGCTACCGCTGCACCACTGCAGCTTACTCTTGAAAATTAGATGGGCAGCCACAAATTCTATGCTGGTCTAGCATATCTTGTCCCCCTCACACACACATACACACACATACACCTTGAGTTTAGAGGGAACTTTTGAATAGGGCTTTTGGCTAGGCTTAAACTGGCCTGTAGACTGATCGCCTAGTATAACTTATGAACTTACAAACCTATGAGCTTGTATAATGCACCAGTTGTACAACCACTAGTGCAACATTCTTGCCACATTCAAACAAAAAAAACAAAAAAGCACTTGCAGAAGTGAATCAACTTACCAGCACCCATCCCTTCCTAGCATATTTGACTAGTTTTGCTGTTTCCTGTGGTGTACTTCTTGCCACAGTCTTATGCCTTTCGGTATACAGACTCTCAGACATAAGTATATCATCACCCGCAATGTGATCTGCATCTGCTTCCATTTCTGTTTTACAAAATTTACATTTGTCTGTTTTTTTTTTTCCACTCTTGCTACTGACTTTGCAAATCAACATGTTAGTAGCTCATTGTCTTGAGGGACCACTGATAACCTTTCATTTCTAGGTATAAATTTACCTCTCCTTAACCATTCATATTTGTCAATATTGATTAATATGAGTTTTAACCAGAGCTTCCCCAAACTAGACACGAAAATTGTGGGATTTCCAGCTCCATTTGCATATTCTCTGGTCCTTTTCTATGTATTATTTTTGTTGTTGTTGTTCATAGGTTCATAGGTGTGTACTAGGCTAATGGCCATGGAGTCTTTACAAGCCCAGAATATAGAAGTGCCCTGTTATCGTGCTGCCCAATGTCAGTTTCCAGTGCCTCTATCAAGTAGAGTCACTGGAGAGATCCCTGCGGTGAACTTTCTTTTTCCCATCCACTCATCAAGATTTCTCTTGAAGAGGGACAGCGAGGTGCTATGCTTGACATGTATGGGAAGTCTATTCTATAGCATGGGCAGTCTCTGGGTGAGGAACCTGTCCCTCCAGCATGTTCTGTTGATTGTGTTAATGAGGTTCAGGTCTCTGGAGCATGTGGTGTGGAGGGATTTCTTTAGATGTAGCATTTTTAACAGACCTTGGTCAGACATGGCTTTGTAAGTCAAGTAGAGATCACCTCTAAGCAGGCAATATGAGACAGAGAATAGCTGGATTCTTTTGACTCTGTCCATGTTGGACATGTTTTTAACACCTAGGATCCTCTTTGTGAGGTACTTCTGTGGCCTCTCCAGCTGTTGCAAGTGTCTAGTGAGGTACATGCCAAATGGGGCATTATACTCGATGACTGGTCTAATGATGGAAGAGTAGAGAGAGATGACTATTTCTTTCTTCCTGCATGCAAAACCCTTTGTCATGAGATGTGCCACATAGAAGAACTTTCTGACCACAGTTGCAATATGTGGTCGAAGGAGATGTTGCTGTCAACCTGCGTCCCCAGATTTCTTATAATGCCTTTACTGTTCAGTGGGATCCCATCGATGTGGTAATTAGTGGGAACTGAGTTTTTACCAAAGGGGATGACAATGCATTTTTTGGCGTTAGGCCATGGTTTCAACACCAGTCATTGGTCTCAGTGAGGCCTTTCTGTAGGATGTCTGCATCACTTGAGGAGTTAATAATGGATCCCAATTTGCAGTCATCTGTGAACTTGGTCAGCCAGAGTCCCTTTCTGTTAGCCTGTTGCTTTCTGCCACTTTCAATTGTTGTTGCCTGATTCTTGCCTAATTCTGGTTTGAGTTCCATCTTCACTCCTCTAAAAAATGATTTTGCTAAACTAAACAAAAATATCACTTTAGACTTCTTCTCTTCATGTTTTAGAACTTTTGTTATGTTTGGATCAGATGAGGTTTACAAATCTCAGTGTAGTCCCACAGCTGCAGAACTAAAATATGTACTCAGTTAGGAGGATGCCAAGACAGCCTTCAGAACAAGGGATGTATAATCTAATTCTGCACTGGTTTTTATATGTCATTTTAATGAGCATGGAACATTTTTTCTTGTTTTCTTGTCCAACTGATTCAGTGTTGTTTGCAACCAATCAATTAGATCAATCTCGTTAGTTAAAATAGGAACAGAATGTTGATTTATAGCTTCAGTTTCATTCCATGATGTCAGTGCAGTTTTCAATATCAGCTTTAGCCTTTGGAAATATTCTTTAGTAAGCTTTGTTCACATGTCCATGCCTACTTAGATTCTTCCTGTTTTTACAGCTCTGTATTACAGCTTTGTTTAACAATGGATGATCTGTTGTTCCATATGAATTTCTTTTATTATGTTTTTCTTCTACTGCTATGGTTGAAATACAATTTATATATGTAAGACTGCAAGTTATTACTTAAGGCTAAATCTATGTGTAAAAAATGTTAATACTTTTAGCCAGACGTTAGGTACTTTATGTGGGTGTGGGGTTTTCCATGTAGCAGCTCTCTTCACTTTTTGTCTCAGTTTCTCTGACTATTTCCTCTCATTTCATATTGACTATATTAGACCTTCTTACCACTTCCTTTCACTCTTCTATCCTGTCGGCATCTTTATTTTCTGTGTGTGTGTGTGTGTGTGTGTGTGTGTGTGTGTGTGTGTGTGTGTGTGTGTGTGTGTGTGTGTGTTTCTGTGTTTCAGAATTTATTATTGAAAAGTGTATGATAAATCCTGATCTGCTTTGTTATTGTATTGTTTTTCCCCCACATCCAGCTAAGATTTTTTTATGATCAGTTCTTAGTTGCTTTGTTTCCACTGTGATATTTTACTTGCTTCCCTCCCTTTCTTGCTCTTCATTTATGTGGTAGCACTACATCTGTTATTAGCTTGTTTTATATCACTTGAATTTCTCTTAATAGTTACAATTACTTTGTTGATATGTTTTATCAGTCCTCTAACATTTTGGTCTTATTCAATTTCTGCAATCTATTTCCCATCATTCTCCTCTAGAGTGAGAACATGCTCCTTGCTCTCTGATCAGTTTCTTGCTCTTTTCCACATTGTGCAATTATAACTGGGCTGTCATACATGTCTCCAACAGAAGGCTCTGGAACATTTTACTGTAGCATGTCTTTCTCAGATGTGCCTGTATCACAGTTTCCTGCACTTTTTATGTTGTTCAGTTCCAATTGGACTTTGATGTGAGTCTCTCTCATAGGGGTCAGAAAACAACATTGCCATGCAGATCGATATTGCATTTTTGAGGTTTCCATACTGAAAACTTCATTTCACACTTCATCTATCAC